>NC_133023.1:82231998-82535028 GCF_048564905.1 Vicugna pacos
CAGGCACAGAGTGGATGGCGTCCCCTAGCATGACGTGTCATTGTTAAAGCAGGCAGGTAGCTAGACATGAGCAGAAAAGGGGGGGCACAGACCAAATGGCGGGAATTAGGCAGAAAGGAGGGGCACGGGCCAATTGCAGGAAAGCATACATCATGTAAGCACCAGGGGTCCCTGGGCAGAGAAAGAAAAGCAGGAACCTCTGGGCTGATAAGTGGTCACGCCTTTTGGGGTGATGAGCAGCCTAGAGGCTGACAAAGAAAGGTGAGAAAAGGCAGGAATTTCCAGTGTCCGAATGGAACTCATTTGCTCATTATGCCCTCATTTCAATTAAATTAGCCTTGCAGGTCAGAAGTGCCCATCATGCACCAACGCCATGACACTTCCAATCCAGACTAAATAAGGACGAAAATCCCTCCTCCTTTCTGGAAGGTGGATCTGGGGTGAAAATCAGGGAATATGACCCCAAACACTTCCCTCCCCAATGAATATTCCGCCCATTCATTTTTACACCCTATGTAACCAGCTTGCCAAAAAAACTGAGGGCTGCTGCTCACCTGAGCCTGTCCGCTCTTCCCTTGAGAGTGTACTATCCATCCCTTGAATAAATCCTCACTTTATTTTCTTAACCTCTGTGTCTTATCTTTGAATTCTTTCTGGCAAGGGACAAGATCCTGGACACCGGCAACATAGATGGGATGTCCTAGCATGATGTGTGATCATTCTGTTCCATCTCCTGACTCAGGTGTGTTTCCCCTACCAAAGGCCCTCCTTTGTAGACCCGTTGAGGATCAATTCCTTTCTTATTCTCGCACCAGACCCACCCTGGTCAGAGAGGTGGGGCTCCCAGGTGCCTAAAGGCCACATCCCCAGCAGCGCTGCCCTCGGCTGTCCTTCCTGTGGGAATCGGTCCTCTTGACAGATCTACACCTGTATCAGACTCTGCTGCACTCCTGGGAACGTGTAACCTAATGGTTAGGGGCCACTCACATTCTATGTTGCTCTCCAAACAAGACGGGGTTTCTTTTAGAGGGGTATGGAAGTCCCGCTGCCTCCTGAATAAGAACTGCCTCCGGCTCAGATCTGGTCCTAGGAAGGATCTGATCTGCGCATCCTCGAAGTACTACAAATTTGGGCAATGGGGGGCAGGGTAGGCACGTGATGTGAAAGGTTCAGAGAGGCTCCAGGTTCTGCTTCAGTTCACAGAAGCTTCTGATGCCTTGGCCTTGACCATTAGCACCTGTGTGGCACCAGGAGCCAGCCCAGGTGTGGGTCTTCCTAGTCAAATGGTGCCCAACAGTCTCCCTTGAGCCCCTGAGACCTTCTGCAGGCCTTGCTTTAAGAGCTGAGGAGGCTGTCCAGAGAGGGGTCAGCTGGACAAGGGGCTGGGGGCTCTGTCATGAAAAGATCACAGCATAGGGAGACATTGGTCAGGGAGCCGCCACCCTCGGTGACCATGTGACTTCAGGTGGCGCTAGAGGAAAGTCTACCAAGGAAAATAAACCAAGGAAGTGAATTTTTTTTCTATTTGGTTCCCCAGTTTTACTCAAAAACTCATACAAAATATTCCAGATAACTGAATTTTAATCCTCATCTTCCTCCTCTTCCTCAACTTGCTCAATCTGGAAGGAACGCGACTCGTAACTCTCTCTGCTGTCAGCAACTCTGCATGACCAAACACGTAGCTTACTCTTCAAATATTTTCCGGTGAGAGATTTCAAATGCCTTTTGGAAAAAGGCACCTCAGAAGTGATGGTAATCTTGCTCTTGCTTCTTTCAATTGCTACAACCCCTCCACCAAGATTTCCAGCTTTTCCGTTTACTTTGATTCTCTCCCGAAGAGACTGCTCAAAAATTGGCAGCATCTGTGATGCATTCCACAAGGTGGGTGCAGTCAAGGGTAAACTTCAGAACCTGTTTCTTTTTTTGCACACCTCCCCCCGCCCCCGCCCCGTCACCACAAGCTTTTTCTCCGGCGTCATGGCGGCAGCGGAGGCAGAAAGGAAGGAAATTCATTTTTAAATGCTTTGAGGCCCCAGCACACACAGCTCCCAATCATTTAGAATTGCGGTGTGCTTCGTTTCCCAGGCCTTTATGGTTGTCATTTGGTCCTAAGGGCAGATACTAGGAAGGAGAAGCAGATTAACAGCAGGAGGTCAGTGCAAGTCTGGAGGACCCACAGGCGGACAGAAAAATCGGGCACACATTTAACCAGAAGGACAGGTTGGACGGGGTTCGAGGAAGGAAGTCAGCTGAGATGCTGATTTCTAATAAAGAAAAAGTGGAGAAGCAGAAGGCCTCTTGGGAAGGCAGCTCCCTGTTTAGAGGGCCAGGGGCTAGACACCAGGTCAGGAGTGCAGGTCCTTGTTACACAAATTAAGGTAACTGATGGGCAGCAGGTGGGGAGAGAGCTGAAATTCTGTAATGCAGGCCAGGTACTAACCACAAAGGATTACTCAGCATTACAAACTACGAATTCTTTACTCTCACAAGAAAACATAACGTGGGGCAGGGGGCGGATCTTTACACCATCACGCGGAAGGAATTTGTATTATAACTTTGCAGAGGAATCACACGCATGTGAAGGCTGCCCAGAGGAAGGTCATTTGGCCCGACCTAGGGGCTAGTTGTGGACAGTTATTTAAAGATTGCCAAGCAATGAGATGTTGCTGAGGGAGTCTCTCTGCTTGAGGGACCCCCAGAGGCATCACCTTAACTGTTGTTGAAACGGAAATTTTAGACAAAACATTCTCCTCAAAACTGCATACAAAAGGGGGAACTTATTTTAAAAATCTCTTCGAGGGATGATAACATAGGAAGGTGGATGTTCCTACCTGTGGGTCCAGAACACACAGCAGAAAACCTCACATCTTAAGGGGCTCAAAGAGGTCTCTATGATCTTGTTATTTTGATACCCTCACAATCCACAGTCTGCATCAAGCAGGGTGAGCAAGCCACACAAACATGGCAGAGGGAGTCTCTGATCTTTCAGGACCCACAGGGGAAGACCTCCAAACTCATCATACATTAAATCCGTACAGCTTTTGGACATCAATCATACCTCAATAAAGTTGATTTAAAAAACAACTACATATAAAAAAGGGGGGAGGGTATAGCTCAAGTGGTAGAGTGTACGCTTAGCATGCATGAGGTCCTGGGTTCAATCCCCAGTACCTCCTCTAAAACTAAATAAATAAGTAAACCTAATTACCTTCCCCTCCCCCCACTAAATAAATAAATAAATAAATAAATAAATAAAACTATATATAAATGAATCACTATGCTGTATACCAGAAATTAACAAAACATTGTAAATCTACTATAATTCAACTTAAAAAAACAGTAAGTGAAATCAGCCAGAAAGACAAAGACAAATACCATATGGTATTACTCATATGTGGAGTCTAAAAAAAAAAAAAGAAAGACACTAATGAACTTATCTACAAAACAGAAACAGATTCACAGACATAGTAAACAAACTTATGATTACTGGGGGGAAAGAGGATGGGAAGGGATAGTTGGGAGTTTGAGATTTGCAGATACTACTTACTATATATAAAATAGATAAACAACAAGTTTCTACTGTATAGCACAGGAAACTATATTCGATATCTTATAGTAACCTGTAATGAAAATTTTAAAGAATATGAAAATGAATATATGTATATGTATGACTGAAACATCATGCTGTATACCAGAAATTGACACATTGTAACTGACTATATTTCAATTAAAAAAAAAAAAACTAAAAACTAGAGAACAGTAGAAGATATCACTTAAAAGGGGGCTGTTCCAGTGGGGCCGCTGCTGATGACATGTGGCTGTTGAGCACCTGGAATGCACTGAGGTCTGCCTTAAGGGTAGAATCCATACCGGATCTCCAATAATGTAGAACTCCCTCGTTAGTAATTGCAAATACTGATCACGTATGGAAGTGATAAGATTTTGGAAATGTTGGTTTAAATAAGTATATTATTGAAAATAATTTCCCCTTTTTAATGTGCTTGCTGGAAAATTAAAAACTACACATATGGAGTGGCTGGCATTTGGGGCTCATATTATATTTCTATCTCGCGGAGCCACATTCCAAGGCCAGTAGGTGACAGGCAGCCTCTACCTTGCTCTGAGAGCAGCCCCGCCCCCGGCGCAGGCGCACCTCCCATCCGCTGCTCCCCGGAGGGGCCCCTCCCACAACTCACTAGGACCTGCCAGGATGTTGACCTCGCCGGCTTTGAATCTAGAATTCAATTTGGTAACAATAGCTATCTTAACAATTTTGCGTCTTCAATCTGTGAACCTGGCATATCTTTCCAATTATTTTGGTCTCATCTAATTTAATTTCTCTCAGCAATGTTTTATAGTTTTCATCAGAGTGGTCTTGATCGTCTTTGGTTAAACTTATTACTAGTTATATTATGTTTCTTGGCTTTGCTATAAATGGGATTTTTAAATTTTTCATTTTCCAATTGTTTCCTGCTAGTATATACGAATATATTAGATTTCTCTATATTAACCTTGGATCCTATGACATTGCTAAATTCAGTTATTTGTTCTAGTAGTTGCACTGTAGAGTCCCTGAAATTTTCTGTGTGAACAATCAGGTTATCTACAAAGAGGGACAGTTTTACTTGTAAAGAAAAACTCAAACAACAACAAGAAAAATTTTTTTAAAAAAAGAAAGAAAAACATTTGAATATATACTTCTCAAAGTTCTATAAAAGCACTAGAAAACCACAGATATCTCTTACATTCTCATGACATTATTTGAGATCTGCTATGTATTCTGTTGGTGGGGTGGTGCCACATGAAGCCCACGTTCCCTTTGTGGTGTTAGGATATTGAACAGATTTCTTGGCTCAAGTGGTTGAGGAAGCGAGTCAGAGCTACTGATCCCAGTGGCGGTGATGGTGTGAAGAAGGGGTCAGTGGAGATGGCTGGTGTCTTAGTCAAAGTACCACTAGTACCATCAGCCAAGGTCATTAAAATATTTATCTGCACACCGCTGAGTAGAAATGAATGAGTGAGTCCAAGTACAGGGAACCTCAGAAAGCAAGAGGGGAGAAAGCTGTCAAAAAATATGACAATGTCACAGAACCCTGAGTCTCACAGGAGTTCACCTGGCCCAGCTTTTGAGCACCTTCCCATGTTCCCCTAGCCCATCTTCGAGATGGGGGGGTTTCCTCTGCAAGAGCGACCAAAAGCCTCCTGTTTGAAACCCTCCTCCATGTGGTCTAGGCCCTGCTTTGATAATTCGTAACAAATTTCTCGCTACCCATCCTGGTGCATAATGATGAGTTTGGAGTTTTTCTCTTACAAAAAAGAAGCAAAGCGCACTCAGTCTCTCCCTGAATTTTGCTCTTGATTCTCCACTTCAGATAAGAGGTTAACGACTCACAGTGAATGGTCAGAGCCCACAGTCCCTGGAGGTTCTGATGCTCTGGCCCTGGGCTTTCGGAGTTCACCCAGCGCTGAGCAGTAGGAAACTTCACCAGCTTTTCTTGCACCTGCTAGCCTGACCTCAGAGTCTGAAGTCGCAGCAGATGCGGCTCCCTAATTGATACCTGCAAAAGCAATCTATTCTCTCTCTTGACTACACCATCTCCACCCCCAGGAGATCTTTTTGACTGACAGAACCTGCAGGAGATTCTGCCAGTTCCCTGGCAACAAGTTGCCTCTTAAATCAAAGCGATGAGACTTTCGCTGTGGCAGAGTCTGCGAGGGCTTCGCCACAACGCTCTCTTTTTTTCGAGTCCAACCTTCAATTGGATTTCCTAGCTTCCTTGAAAGTCGTGTGGGAAGTTCTCTGCACCACATCCAAATCTGGCCCGCAAATCCTCTCAGTTGCTCCTCAATTATCCCCTCCTCCCCTACTGGTGCTCCCTGGGATGCAGAGGATCATGGCTATTTGAGAAGTCAGAGACAGAAGACCAGACTCCTGAGGGGCAGCCTGGAGGAGAGCTACCCTCAAACCTGGAGCACTGGGCTTGACAGGTACACGGCTAAGAAGTAACCAGGGAGAGTCTAAGCCATTATTTGGAGGGTCTGTTTGTTTCAGTAGCTTTGCCTACCTTAAGAAATATTTTTAAAAGCTCACTTTTGCTCAATTTTGTCCCAGTTTGGTGTCTATGGCTTTTTCTTTTCATATTTACGAATGCCTATTAGAGCTACTGTTTCTTTTGAGAAATGCCTTAATAAAGAGATTTGTATGAGGAATCAGAATCCTGGCCTGCTGCCGTGATTGAGTGCCACATACGGTGCATTCGGAGTAAGTGTTCTCTTCTAATGTGTTTCATCGTGCAAATTCCTACAAGGCTAGGAGAGAACTTACAGGTGGTTGGGGCTGCCTGGGTTTAACTATGGAAGGACTAGGTGGATTTTCAGATAAGATGTGCAACCTGGGAAATCAGACCTTAGGTGATGTATCTGTGAGGGCCTTGCTCTTTGATGTCAGGACTTCAAATAACCCAGGAGTCTTGAGTGTGCTCCCTGGCATTGGTGGGAATGGAGGGAAGAGGGCCTTTGTCACATGGAGTAGCTCAGGGACCAGGGAGCAGTGCTTTCAACCATTTTTGATCGGGTCCCACATTAGAACGTATTATTCATATTGTAACCACACACACATATTGTTTTGTGAGTTTTTTCTTTTGATTAAATACGTGTGTATGTGTATATATAAAAACACACATATACATAAGCAAAAGAAAAATTCACAAGACAATAAATTTATGATGTACAGTGCACTCTATTTTTAATTCCGTTTCTGTAAAAAAAACAGTTGCTAAAATTGATCTTAGAACAAACACAGAAATTCTCAAACTATTAAATCTGAGGGCTCTGTTACATTCTTAAAATTTGAGGACACCGAAGAGGTTTTGTGTATGTCAGTTATAGCTACTCATATTTACTGTATTCAAAATGAACAATGAGAGTTTTTGAAATACAAGAGTACACAAATTCATATCCCATTGATTACCTGACCGAGCACTGGCATCATCGTGTGTCCTTCGACCTCTGGAAAATGCCACCATACACTTGTGCAAGAAGGAGAGTGAATGAGAGCTTAGTATTATGATGAAAATAGTTTTGACCACATGAATTCCCTGAACGAGTCTCAGGGACACCAGGGTGCCTGGACCAGACTTTGAGAATTTCTGTACTAATAGGTTGTGAACCAGACTTGGAAAAACGTGAATCTAGAAAAAGCCCGGGCTGATTATGGACAAACTGAAGCAAGGAAATCCAATTAGCTAAATTTCATTCTCCATGTTTCCCTCTTGTTCCTCCAGAGTGAGGAGGCATTATAGTTCATTCCCCAACAACGATTTCACAGCAGATTGTTAGTCTAAGCCAATCCATGCATGGCATTCCCTTAGCAACATGTCCACGAGTGTCCTATGTCCTAAGTTGGCTCCATCAGACTGAGGAGAACTTAAATTCCGTGGCTGAGGGAGAGGTTTTCTCCCTCTCTGGGTGCGAACGAGGGATGCTACTGGCAAAACAGTGTTTACAAATGCTATTGCAAACAGAGTGGGGATATGGGGGCGGGGAACCAACCTGGGTGTTAGATGACACTGAGCTAATTACATCATTCCTGGGGCCTCCTTTACCTCCAGTGGTCATTGCAGCTCTGTGAGAAAACACATTTCCTTATTGTTAGAGTTGGGGCTTTCTGTTTCTTGCAGTAAAAAGTCTGATATACTGAGATTTTTGGGAAGTCTTGTTAAATATTCCATCCTAGTCTCTCTGATGGTTACAGAGTATTTTATTTTAGATTATTTATTTATTGGGGGGCAGGTAATTAGGTTTGTTTTTGGTGGGGGGTACTGGGGATGGAAGCCAGGACCTCATGCATGCTAAGCATGCGCTTTACCATTGAGCTATACCCTCACCCCACCAAGAGTTTTTAAATACTGCATGATCTGATCAATTTAAAATAAAAGTTCCTTAATCCTTGTGAACTTGTTTCACATTGGCTTTCCTTCCCACATACCCCAAGAGCTCTCTGATGTGGAAGGGACTAAACCTCAGGTCTAGAGCCTTGAATATAAAAGACATAAGAGCCAAGAATAAAATTAGAGACAGAGCCAACTTTCCACACAGGAGTCTGCTTACTGTACTTGGGGGGAAAATACACAAAGGCCCTTGAAATGGGAAAAAAAAAAGTCACACGGTCAAAATAGTTAAATAAAACACCACGTAATTTCCCTGTAGGGGCTCTCTCTCAAGGGCTAATGGGAGGGAATTATTTTAGCAACTCCCAAATAAACATTATACATAATATATATATTATATATGCCCCGAAAAGTAGTGTTAGAGTGAAAACAGTTTCAGGGCATCATTTCACTTTTCAGGGCAAAACTTGATTATCAGATGAATTTTTAACAATTCTAGAAACAGGCAAAGTAGCTTTTTTCTTTCATCATTCTGACTCTACCAACCCTGACCAGGAAGGGAAATTATGAACCTCTAGAGAGTTCATGGATTCTATACCTCCTTTTTCAAGTAGAACAAGAACCTAAAAGAGGTAAATGTAGGAAACGCTTGGAAAGCGAACCAATGACTGGCAGGTATTTTTTACCAAGAAAAATCGTTAATTCACTGTGAAGGAAAATGTGTAATAATTTACCAGGTGGTAGAATTGCTGAATAACAGCACTTGTGGGACATTAATTGCTAATCTAAATAACACGTGGCATGGAGGCAGAAAAGGTAAGCTGTCAAACACAACGGGGTGCTTTGTGTTATTCCGTGGCCAACTGCGAACAGATCACCAAGCCTATTTCTTCTCCTCTCTGGGCGCGTGGCTATCTGATATTTTCCGGTCCCCTCTATGTTTACACTTGGCCACAGGCCTGACTTCTGGCGAGGAGAATGTGCGTGGAAGGGATGCGTGCCTCTTTCAAGCCACCACAGCTTTCACACCTGCAATGCTCCATTTTTTTCCTGGTAATTGAAAGGAGAGGATTCTGAGGTCCCAAGAGGTTAGTTAGAAGAGGCTACAAGACAGGAAGGCTCTCTGCTGCCTGGAGGAGAGCTGCTTGCCCAGGAACACCCATACAGACTGTGGTGGGACCATCAGTCTGTCCGGTACACGCTCCCGTTTTCAGGCAGGTGTCAACTATGTGCAAATGGCTGAGTCTGTTCTGCCTGTAACTGGAGAACTGAAATCACATGACCAGTTGCTGTGACTTCAGAATAAACTTGCCCAAGAGGGTCTTTCAAATTTATCCCAGGCTTCTCCTAACATTCAGAAGGACCACTGATGGGAAAATTGTTTTCTTCATTACATGAACTCAAGACAGAGGTTGTGACATCTGCACTGCCAATTACCTACCAGGTAACTCATTTGGTGACACTCCAGTTGTTTGGAATAACTCAAAAATTTTGGTTCAGTTTAATCTGGTCATTTACAGATAAGGTAGGAAAGCTCAGGCATAGGGCCCTAAGGTGATTATCAAACAGTCTTTTACAGAAACATATTTCCTTTATAATCCTCAGTTAAGAACACATCTCTTAGGTCATTTTATACCATCCCATCTCATTAGGCTCTAAGATGGATCTTCTCGAAGATCAGCAAACTCGACCTCAGAAATCTCACTGCTCTTGCGGTTTGGACATATTACTCTGTGGGGATGGCGAGGGGCCAATCAGCATCTTCCACAAACTGCCTCCTCAAAGACAACCCACGAGTGCACATCAATGAGGCTAAACCTGGTCAAATTGTTTTCTTCCTTGAATGAAAGTAATTAGGATTCATTAATTCAAGCTGCTCAGTACTCTTAAATCCTGATCACCTGCATCTTGCCATATTAAAAAAAAAGATAATTAATAAAAGGAAGTCAAGTCAGACAATAATAGGATACCTCAAACCAAACCGACATTAAATGTTTTTTATTGAACAAAAAAAGATAAAACATGGAAGTTGAATTCACTGAGCAAAAGCAGCTCACTGGGTGAAACTGCGATACTTTGTGCTAAATAATCTTATGAACTGAGTATACAGAATACATATAATATGTAAGTTATCTCAACAGCAAAGGAGAAGGTCTAGATTACAGTTTTGGAAGGAAACATTTGGTCAAATGACAAATTTAGTGGCTCAAAATTTCTAGCCCTTACCCACCTAAATTCAGTATGATTCTACATACATGCACTCAGTATGTGCATACTGAATTCCCATTTTTAATGGCAGCTGCTTTTTGGAAGAAATTTAAAATCTTTTCTTCGTATATATTTGACGTGCTACTCAACTTTTAAAATTTTCCATTTGATATATGTGTGTATGTATTTATACACACTTAAAAAACCCCAAACCCTTGTCTACAAGTAGAGGGGTCATGCTGTTTTTTTTTAAAAAGATTAATATTGGTGAATTTCAATTCTTATTTCTCCTGTGTGTCTAAGAAACTTTATATGTTCTCAATGCACCCCCAGCGACAGGTGGGTTGACAGACGTGTCAAAAATACTTCATGAAAAGAGGGAGGTAGCTCATGCGAGTTGGCAACCTTTTATCTAGTGTTTTCTGTTGGAGCAGGCTGCCTCCCTTCGATATCGCACAGTCCAAGATGAAAGGAAAGCTTTTGACTTTGAAGCCTAGTTAGCACAGTTGCACATTTACTATAATCCACCTTCAACTTGGTTTATTCGGCTTTCTAATGTAAGATGACAAATACCTTACACCCAGTACACAGCGTCAGAAAAGTACTGAAGAAACATCTGACAGACAATACCTTGGTTTTTTGTTGTTGTAATTGTTTTCTTGTATGTTAAACATCAGCTTCGATGGGATACATTTTCAGAATGGTTTTGTTACCACTTTATAAACACTCTAAGCCAAACGAACAGCACAAATAACATCAATGTCGTCTTTTTTTTTTTCCCAATATTGGTATCAATTACTGGAGGCTAATCCTAACATACACTACTTAAGGGGGGAGGGGGCAAAAGAAGAGAATTCATGACACGTTGCAAAGATAGGACTACAGCATCTTAGTTGTAGGGATGATCTTAAGGAGCAGAAAGAGGGGACTCTCTAGAAGGTGATGGCGTGGTTTCTTCAGGTGGAAAAACCGTGAGCGTGCAAGCTCGGATGCCACCTAGGGACTCTGGGAGATCAAAAACCTTATGCCATTCATCTTTATCTGGATCATATTTCTGCACTATCTCTACCATACAACGATTATTCCACGAATACCCACCAACGACATAGATTTTGTTTTCAAAGACAGCGACCCCGACATCACTCTGCCCTCTTAACATGGCAGCAATTGGGGTCCACTGGTCAAGGATAGGTGAGTAGTATTCACAGCTTAGGACATCATCATAATCACTTGTTCCTCTGAAATGATTGCCACCGATGACATAGAGCCTTTCTCCCACTGTACACATGCAATGCAGACCTCTGACAGTGGTCATCGGCGCCTTCTGGATCCACTTGTCAGTATCGGGGTCAAAGCACATGAGCTCCTTTTGGAAAGTGTCATGAGTAATTCCTCCTAAAGAATGAAAATCATAGGCATGAGGTCGACAGATGATTATCAAACTGCAGAAGAGAAGGCTCTCTGTCACAGATAATTCACTTTTAGCCACGTATTATGGCATTTTATAGCCTCTCAACTGTGTTCTTATAAAGGTTGGCCCGCTATACATACTTTCTCTGGATTAAAAATAAAGAAAATATCATTTTCATCTTCCAAAGGAACAAAAATATAGCTTATATTACTGAGTTTCTCAGAGACCCATGGGATGTAAGAGGCTTTATCGAATGAAAATATATTTTGACCACCTTCAGAGCTAGGTTTACAGTAAATCCCAACAACAAAGCATCGTTCACTCCTGCTGCTCTTTCCCAGGCACCCCCTGGGTGCTGAGCACAGCACCAGGTCACTTTAAATGCTAGGTGCCCATTTCCTCACTTCTCAAATAATAATATCTACTCTAGTTATCTCATTAGGATTATGGCGATGAATTGAAACAAATCAGTGTTTTGGAAAAGCTGCAAGTGTCGTGCAACTGCACAAGCTTATAAGAATATTTCGAATTGTTCATTTTGTAGAATTTGGGTGGGGGGCGGGAATGAAGGCAGGTAATGTCCTTTCCTATCGGCATGGACGTTTAAAAAGCTCAAGAATTAGAATGCTGAATATGTAGGGAATTTTGTATATACAGCAATTTGTTTTTTACCTACTGGGTCCGTATCACCTACAAGTGTATTCTTAGATCACATCTAAATCAGTCTCTACAATGAAAGTAGCAGACTGTATCTTCTGCAGATTAGGGAGAAAACTAAACTAATCTTCAGCCGTATCGTTTCAGGCTCCACTGTCTGGTGACCAGATGGCAATCACTGGTTTCCCCCTCTCCCCTGCTTTTTATATTTTTTCTGTACGTCAATGAATTCCCAGCAAGCAAAACATTGCTCTTTGGTTTGAAAATCAGCTATGGTTCCTATCCTACTCTTGGTTGGGAAGGTCATTTGTACAATATATGCTATTTATGCCAAAGCACCGCCAGAATAATTCAAATGTCATTTTCCCCCCAGAGAACTTGGAGCTCTCATTATAACAGCATAGCAGCTACACACATGAAATAGGTAGATGGTGTAAATCATTGATTAGTGGAGCATACGATTTCCTGGATGGCTCTTTCAATATAAGCCATTCTGTAGTTGCTCAGAAACCTGCCAATCACACGCTACAGGCCTTTCACTGATCCTTCTTGATTACAGATTTCATAAGGCAGTATTCAAAGACTCAGACCACAAATATCACCTTAACACCTTTGTTTCTTAATAATGTAACTGCTGGCACTGGCAGGCCTTCAAAAGGGGGAAAACTCTCAAAGGCAGATTGTATCAGGGCCAAATGGTAAGAACCTGACTCACAGAATAAAATTTCAGTATCAGAGGTGAACTTTACACTAAAATAAGCCTCCTTTCTAAATTCCACAGAATACTGATTTGAACACCCAGAGTTTGAGAATGAAAGTTGTTACTGGGACGCTGAACAAACTGTAGCCATTTCAGAATTTTTTATTAGAAAAATATATGTGCCTGTGGCCAAAATACAGGCAATCAGCACAGAATTATTTATGCAATGACACCATAGTAAAACCTAATTATAATCCTAAGGAAAAGAGGAACATATATTATGGGTGGCACTAAATGAGAGAATGAACATTATTATGCATCATATGTATATTGAAAGTAAGCTTTATGCACAGTAGAGCTTTATGTTACATTATGATATATTTCCTCATAGAGTTTAGCTAAATTCTAAATAAAAATGAATTAAATGTTGTTGTAGAGAATATGAATGGTGGTTATTAGAGTACAGAGTTTATTAGCGTATAGAGTATGGGGACTGAAAGGCAAGCTGGAGAAGCTGAAAGCTTTCCAATTTCTTCTAAGTAATGTATTTACAGTAGGATTAGTTTGCTGCTAGTTTTATGAACTTATAAAATAACTTATAAAATAAAGGCATTCATATGCAAATGCACACACACAAAATATATTCTAAAATCAAGACAAATTATATTTTGATTATTCATTTTTCTGGATTATTATTATTAACACCATATGGAAAGATGGCAACATAGTTAAAAGTCTGTGTATCACATTAATTGCATTTGCGATTGTTTACCTGAAATATACATTACACCTCCATACACAGTTCCAGCATGACCATAATGGGGCTCACTCATTTTGGCAACATAGGTCCATTCATTGGTCCTTGGATTGTAACATTCTACTGTAGCTGTTGTTTAAAAAAAAAAAAGAAAGAATGAATGAATTTAAAAATGATTTATAATTTCAAATTTAGCAATTAGTTATTTTTCCTTTTAGGTGGGATAATAATAATATCCAATAACTGAAACACTTCTAAGTATGAGATATTCTTTGGGGGGTCATATATTAAATATTGAGATTATATTAATAATATGAATCATTAATACATTGATACATGTTACATCAGACTAGATACTTAATATAATTAACACATTTCTGTCATGGCAGAAATCACTAGGATTCCTTTTCTTCTAGTCTCTTATTACATCTTTCTAATTTGACATTTCTCCCATTTCTTTGCTCTGAATATGTGGAAAGAAAAGATCAAAAAAAATCTCAAGAAAGAAAAACATTTTGATTCTAGGCCCCCATGGTTGATCCATCATAGAGGAAATAAAGGTTTACAGATATGAAGCAAAATTTTAAGTTGAGAATGAAAGTATGCACACTGCCTGGTATATGTTTTGATGCCTATTGTTTTACTTCATACCCACACTACAAAAATGGACACTGACAATAACTTTTCTGCATTTATACATTAAAGCCAATGGTTTGTATATACCCAATATCATTGCAGCCAGTACTGTTCTTAATTAGAAGATGACTGGCAGCATCATATGAAGTTAAGATTTTTATTAGGGGTACTTCTTCTCACTAATAAACTTATCATCTTTAACATAAAGTAGCTGAGAAGTGACCTCAACCTATTTAAATATCAATCTATTATAACCTCAATAATAGAACAGTGACAGTCCAGACAGATAGAAAATGTGATCTTTATTAAAAGGCAGAAAAGAAATAGGGATGTTACGAGGGCTCTTGTCAAAAGCACGAGCTTTAGGTTAACTTGAAAAGTTTGTACTGTTTATTGCAGACACTGTCACTTGCTAAACCAATTTCTCATCTCCCCCAAGAATGTAGTCTAATCACACATCTTATCAGGAAAAGGGCTTTAAAGACTTGTGGAGACCTTCTTTTCCATCTATTTGCTATCAAAGATAGGTTTTACAATAGTTCTACGTTTTTCTTAATGAAGAATTCTGCCTTGAATTTTGAGATTTCTAGAGTGTAACAGCCTTCCCTTGCATCTAATTCAATCTCTTCTGATGCAGTTTCCATTAGTTTCCTCTTATTCTTTTTACAGTGGAGCTAGAAGTTGAACAGCTATTCAGTCTTTACAATTATTAAAATTTTCCTGTGTAGAAAGATAATGTTCTTCTAGTTAATTGCATCTTTTTTCTAATAGGTGTTATAAGAATCCATCTCTACTTTCTCACACAGGAGCCCCAAAGTGTAAGATGGCTATTAGCCACCAATAACATAACAACTAGGTAATAGTTCATCATCTCTAGACTTGTTTTCTTCCAGCTAGATAGCCCATTTCCTTTAGCTTTTCCCATAATTTAATCTTCATTGTCAACCTTCAGCTCTCTCCATGCAGAATTTCTATTGTTACTAGTAAAATCAATAGTATTTAGTTTTAAAATAGAATAATATAATTAAAAAGTGTATATACATGCCCTGACTTCTATTTTCCATATTTACAAGGCAGTGAGATGTGGGTTAGTGCCAACAAAATTGATAGGAGGAGGGGCAAGGGATGAGCAAGCCAGGAGTTGGAGCCACGAAGCAGTGATTCCATCAAGTCTATGACAGGTGGGAATGGTAATGAGAGAAATGGGAAAATCTGGAACAGGGGAGGTCAGGCAAACTACAGCCTCTAAGCCAAATCCAGTACGCCATCTGCTTTTGTATGATAAAATTTTTGCAAGATGACAACATGAATGGTTTATACATTTTTAAGAGTTGGAAAAATCAAAGGAAGAATATTTTGTGACATATGAAAATTATATGGAATTCAAATTTCAGTGTTGTTTTGTTTTTTATTTTTTGATAGGGGAGGCAATTAGGTATGTATGTATGTATGTATGTATGTATGTATGTATTTATTTATTTATTTTTTAATGGAGGTAAGGGGGATTGAACCCAAGATCTCACACATGCTAAGCATACACTCTACCACTGAGCTATACTCTCCCCTCACAAATTTCAGTGTTCATATATAAAGCTTCATTGGAACACAGCCTCATCCATTTGTTTACAAATTGTCTATGGTTGCTTTTGCAATACAACAGCAGAGCTGATTCATTGTGATAGAGATCCTACAGCCTGCAAAATCAAAAAGATTTACTTTCTGGCCCTGTATAGAAGTTTTCTGATCCCTATTCTAGAGAATCATCTTCAGTAGTCCAGTGGCCTGGTATGAAGAATTACACAGAGGTTGGTTATTTCACATATCTCATCAGGGATTCTGATTTTCTCAGATGATTCCACTGGAGTCCAGAATAGTTCCCAAGGGATGATGTGGAATTTACTTGTTCTTTGAGATTAGGAAAGAGATTAGTCCTGAAGAAAACCCTTTGGACAATGATAGCTCCCACAGAGTAGGGGATGGTCTCTAGAATACTAATGTGCCAGTTGGTAATGTGTTACTTAATGAAGAAACTGCAACTCCGTTAAAGGATATGGAGGCATTTGATAAATTTCAGTAATTTTATTGTACATTACTTTGGAAAAATGTAACATTTGGCTTATTTATATTTAACCGGAGTGAAAGATATCTGAGCTGTCATATTTCTCCTCAATACAGAAAACCTCAATGAAAGATTGATTTCTTATATGACATAATTTTGAAAGATGCCAGAAATAACTGACTCCTTTTTCCACTTAAGTGACAGCTACTCGAAGCTTTCCCTACTTTCCCATTGTACCCAGTGTCAAAGGAAAGCAGCATTTCTAAGGAATTTTATTTCAGCAGTAAGCCAGGCTCACACACACCACCAGTAGTGTCATTTTAATGTACTATGGGCTTGGGTCCATACACTCCATGGAAAGATTTTAAAAGGCCAAATGCATTAATATGATCTAAAATGTCATGCAAATGCTGCCACTGTATTCTTTCCATCATTATATTACAGGCAATGGTTATTGTGTGTATGAAGAATAAATGATGTACTGGTACTAATGAACCTATTAAACTGTTAAATGATTTTCCCATCAATCCCCTTTTCCTGACACCCATTCCTTCCCCCTTCTCTATTTACACAGGCATATAAATATGTCAACATACTTAAGATGGGAATGTCAAGTTATTATGACATATCTTAATGTGCGGTGGGGGGAGGGGGTTTCCATTAAAAAATATGTATGAGCAGGAGAAATAGTAAAAAATCTAGCCTCTGGCTGGAACATTAAGAAATACAAACAAGAGTTTCTTTAGAACAAAAATCTACTATTCTGCAAAAATAATGGTTCTAAGAAAATTATAAAGGGCAACAGACATACACACTTTTCCTATTTATACAAGGAGAAAGTTTATAAACAGAATTCAGAAGAATGCATTGCTACTTTCCTCTTGGGAGGTAATCAGGGTGGGTTACATCAGATTTGGTTCCCTCAACAACACAGAAGAGGACAAAGACTGTCTACTTCACATTCCCACTTGGGTATAAAATAGGAGGAACTCAGAGGGGTGGGGCGGTCAAAAAAAAAAATGAAGCTTCTTGGTTTTGCGTAATGACTCTTTTTAGCCTGAGGGTTCTCCTGGAATCAAGACTTTCAATTTGAGTGTACTTAATAAGTCAATCACATGATTTAAAAAAAAAAAACTTCCAAGATATTTTAACTTAAAATATTTAGTACAGAATGGATTTGCTGGGTATGCTGATTTTAAGGGAGGCAATCATTTTCTATAAAAGTTTAGTTACTTAGAGATTATAGGGGATAATTTGAAAGGGAAAGAAATATCAAATAGCTGGTCTCTAAATGGAATTACAGTTGTTTTTTGGTACTGAGGGTTTGTATCTATATTATAATCATACATACATTTGTGAAGAATGCAGGTTATGAATTAAGATAAGAATGGACCTATATTTATCATTTAGAGGGGGAGTCTTTTTTTAGGATATTTTAATCATCATCCTTGTTTAAGCTCTGGACGACTGTGCCTTTAAAGCCTATATATAATCAAACAGTTGTTATGAATTTAGGACTAGCTCATGAAAAGCATGATTCTCTGGTATCCTGTCACTTTCAAACTGAAACACAGAAGACTGTTTTTAATAAGAGATAAAGAGGTAGATTTCTGAAGGTCAGGAGCAAGGGAGCCACTGGCCCAACAGGGTAGTCTATTTCTTGTTCCCCATTGAGTTCAATGTGGCAAGAACTCAGACAGGGTAAGGATCAAGTCAGAAGAAGAAAGCCTCTAGCTCCTTAGTTTTATGTAATGGCTCTCCTTGGCCCAAAGATTATAAATTCTCAGAAGAATAAGGCCTCTAATTAATATTAGGAACAATACATTGAAAACGTTAAGAGCTACATATTAACAGGGGTGATAATACCGTCAAGTGAGCACTGACTGAAAAATGGAGCTATTTCCCTAGAGAGAAGGTTCAAAATGACCACTGCCTACCAGCAGTGATGACCTATAATCTGTAGACTCGTAAAGCTGATCTTACACAAGCAGTTTTTCTAAAAAGGCACCGAGTCACTACCATAAATTTAAAATATTATAATAACATAAAAATAATGTGTGTGGCTTGACTGGGGAGACCTGAGATGACAGTTCTACACTAAGGATACTAATACATCAAATGCTTTTAAAAGTCTGATTATTAAAATATATTGGGAAACCTGTGTGGTTCATGATCCTGATACCTAGTCCAACAATCTGGAAACACTGGCCTTAGGAAAAAACACCAAGGAGGGGAAGGTATAGCTCAAGTGGTAGAGCACATGCTTAGCATGCACAAGGTCCTAGGTTCAATCCCCAGTACCTCCTGTAAAAATAAATAAATAAACCCAATTACCTTACCCCGTGAAAAAAAAAAGAAAAAAGAAAAAAACACCAGTGTGACAACAACAACAAAAAAACCCCGTGGGTAGGAAACATCAGTAACATTCAGACCATGTCACTAAGAAGGAAGGGCTAGATAAGCTGGCAAGTATAAGAGCTGAGAGCAGTTCTTTGTGTCTCCAATAAACAGCTTATTCTCAAATCCATTAAACTACCTTTTATTATTTAGAATATTGAAGAAAAAGATTCTTGTAATTACTCTGAATTTATCCAGAGCCAATGCCAATATTTTAAACTTCCCCAGCCTTATGGAGTCTGAATATTGGACTCTCTTCCTACCAGAGCATAAAGGAAGATGGGTGAAAAAAAGGCCATTGATGCTAAAAAAAGATAGGTAAGGCACAATATAAAATGCTGTCTTCCTGACTTCTTTTTGGACAGCTACCTGATTTCAATTTATCTAAAATAACAAAATTAGCGTTAATTTATGTCACCAAAGTCTTGCTCTATGTTAACTGTACTCGTAACTGACCTTCGATTAGGAAGACCAAGAAGGGACCATGAAGTAACAAAGCTGACAAGATCAGTTTACAGGGAAGAAAACTGCTTGGTATTTCATCAAGAGAAAATGACTTTTAACTAGTAGTTACAGATCATAATACTCACAATAAATAAACTTTGGATAATATTAAACTTTGAACACTTAGTAGATAAAGAAAATCATCTTACTATGTGGCCTCTGATAAGTAACAGGTTATGTAAAAGAAGCAACCATAAAACTCAGTGCTCTGTAAGGACGGGTTTTAACCTGTTCAGTAAAATATTAAGTGGGCTTTTAAAAGTGGAAAATGAGGACACACAGCCAAACTTCTGTCCAAGATTCTATTCAAATTTAGATTAGCAGAATATACTGTTTAGTTGAAATTTCAAGATGAAAACCATTTATATACTGTACAAATAAAATATTCTGCAACATACTGACATATTTAGAAGATATAATTTGTACTGTGGCCAAGAGTATATGCCCAGATAAGGCATACAGATTGTGTCTGATATTTTCTAAGAAAAATAGTTTAAAATGAAATCCTAGTTATGTTTTTTGGTCTTTGATGTTACAAAACTGCTTATTCTATGATCTAACAAGAGTCTAGGGGTAAAACAGTCTCTCTGTTAGGTATGCACACACACTTACGCAGTTCACCAGCTGCATTCCGCCCACCAACCGCATACAGGTATCCTTTGAGGGCACTTAGGTGGAAGAAGGTGCGCTTTTCATTTAAAGATGCAACTTGCATCCACTTATTGTATCGAGGATCAAATCTGAAGACGGTATCAACTGCCGTTTTTCCTTTTGTGTCATAATTACTCTGTCCACCGACGACGTAGAGGAAATTGCCAATGACGGCGATGCCATGCTGGTACCTCGGGGCATCCATGGGGGCTAAGGATTTCCATTCGTGGGCCTTCTCATCATACATGCGCAATTCCTTGCTGACAACCAGCTGCTGCCTCAGCACTCCTCCTAGTGTAACCAAATGCGTGGTGTCAGACCGAATGGCAGTCCTGTCTGACTGCATCACCGGCTGCATGTACGGCATCATTTGGTAATTGCTGGCTTCCAAAAGGAGATTCACACAAGTATTGTCAGTTCTCATGAAATCCACGGTTTGCACGTAGTTAATGAGCTCCTGTGGTGTCATCAGCGGAAATCGTATGTTCTTCATTAATTTTGCAGCAAAGTCCATCCGAGGCTCTTCCAGGCGAAGCCAGCGACAGGTAGCCTTAAAGAGCTCAAGTTCAGTGCAGTGCTTAAGGCTATTACTGGAAAGCACGAAGGCAAGGCGTTCGAAAGGGAGTTTCAGAAACTCCCCGGTGCTCAGCAATGCAGGAAAATTCTTCAAGACGAAACTGTTAACGTATTTATCCACTTCAGTCAGGTTGTAGGTGTTGGCAATCCGCCCAACTTCAACACAATTGTCTAAAGTGACCTATTAAGCCAATAAAAAGAATTAAAACACAACTACTTTCATGGCACTCACATCAGGATAACATAATACATGCTCTAGAATAAGCGTAAATTTTGCTTTTTTAAAAAAATGAACATAAATACAAAACAGAAACAGACTCATAGACATAGAATACACAACGCAGAGTACTAACCATTATACGATCACGGCTCATAGACATAGAACACAAACTTGGTTGCCGAGGGGACAGGGGGTGGGAAGGGACAGACTGGAATTTCAAAATTTGTAGATACTGACAGGCATATGCAGAATAGATAAACAAGATTATACTGTATAGCACAGGGAAATAAATACAAGATCTTGTGGTAGCTCCCAGCAAAAAAAAAAAAGTGACAATGAATATATGTATCTTCATGTATAACTGAAAAATTGTGCTCTACACTGGAATTTGACACAACATTGTAAAATGACTATAGCTCAATAAAAAATGTAAAAAAAAATTTGCTTTTTACTGTCCACATGGATGCACAAAGGTTCTCTTCTAAATATATTAACGATCTAAAAAGAATTCACAAACCACCTTTACCTAATCCAATAGAAAGGTGACTAAAGGAAAATGATCATTCAAAGTCAGGAGGCTGAAGGTTACTCTAAGACTCTAAGAAACAATATTATAACTTGCCTATGGCCAAAATCATTACTTTTCTCTCCTCAAAAATGTGTCTCCACTCCCTTAAAAATACTAATAAAATTCCGGCCAGATGAAAGTTTTGGAAAAATAGAAAGTTACTCTATTTTGATTCATCTCAATCCACTTCTCAGTCATGATCCTTAAAGGTAACTTGGCTGGCAGATTCACAAACACAAAAGCTCTAATTCCCCGATCCTTAAATTTCTCTTCCATGTCAGCAGGCGTCATTCATCACCATGATTCATTTTGATTCCTTCAAAAGTTATTGCTTATAGTGAAGATAATTTAATAGGACTATTATTCCCAGGGTGAAGTTATTTTCCACATTATTTATGTAGAAATATAAGCAAGGGAATCACTTTCTTGAGGGTTGGAACGGGTGTCTCTACATCAAATTATTCATGTAGTATAGTCTCTGGTATGCATGGTGACGGCTCACACCATAGTTTTCCTTAGCTATTTGCTTCCTCTCAGCATATTCCAGCTCTGCCTGGAGTCCAAGTTAGCCCCCACAAATTTCTCCAGCACAGAGTATTATATACCAAAAACAAAAGCCACAGACAGGAGAGAAGCTACGGAGAGGCCCTTCTTCAACAGAAGTCTTTCCAATGCTCTAATAACTGGTCAAAAGTGAAACTGGGGGAGGCAGGTATAGCTCAGTGGTAAAGCACATGCCTAGCATGCACAGGGTCCTGGGTTCAATCCCCAGTACCTCCTCCAAAAGAGATAAATCAATAAATCCAATTATGTCTTCCCTAAAATAAATAAATAAATAAATATGAAACTAGGAAAATCATATCACCAATATTATATAAAGAAGAAATCACAAAAACAAGTATACCATACCAATGTCTCTGTGTGTGTGTACACAAACAGTGACAGGTCACAGATAAAGGACTCAAATGTTTTGTCAAGGTGTGTGTTCATAAATGTCACATAAACCTCAAGAATGCAACTGTATTGTAACCAGATTGGCAGATGGTTAAAAGAAAATTGGTTAATCATTCTACTATCTTTTTATTTAAAAGCTGAAATGAGGGAGGGAGGGTATAGCTCAGTGGTAGAGCACGTAAAAGGTCCTGGGTTCAATCCCCAATACCGCCATTAAAATAAATAAATAAAAACCTAATTACCTCCCCACTAAAAGGAAAAAAGAAAAATAAATAAATAAATAATAAATAAATAAAAGCTAAAATGAGATTAAAATCATTACTCCTCTGTGTAAAGCAACAGCTCAGTTAAGATATAATACCACTGAAAGTGCTAAGGTTAACACACGCACACACACACACTGCTATTTTCACAGCTTTATTACTCAAGAAGAATTTGAGCTCTTTTTAAGCACCTGATTTGCTTCACAAAAATCATCAAAAATTTTAAATGGTTATTACAGTTAATAGCCATATATTAAAAAACACCTAAAACAAATTGTAACATAAAAGAACTAAGAAAAATAAATTAACAAATTATGGACCTTTTGAAATACACAGTTTAACACTGTTCAATACCTTGGTTAATAAAAAGTACATTGTTAATCCAATCTGAGGAGTGGCAGGTTGGTGTCTTATAAAATTTTAAGTTGTGTGAATGAACTTCAAGCTAATACCTCATTACCCAAATCACTCCAGTTGGAAGGGATTCCTGTTTGGGATAATAGATCTACTTTCTGAGGTGAGTAAGACATAGTCCTTCCCCAGAGCAAGGGCAATTTTCACTTCTGAAGATGTTTGCTAATATGGATGAACAAAAGTTGATGAAAACACAAATATATTCCCTAAGTCTGCAGATTCTTATCATTACTGGTAAGATTGCAGATAAAAACAACAAAGAATGGGTACTTTAAATGGGCAAAGTGATACCATTGGTTGTTAGTCACAAAATTTAAATTTAAATTTATAGCATATAAGCCAAGATTAAAGATTAGAAACCAAACTGTATAATTTAGAAATGGATCAAGGTATTTAGTTCCTTCCTTTTTCCTCTTTCAGAAAATTTCACCTAATAAGAAAATAGTTACTAAAATAACAGGATAAAAAAAACCTATCTTTTGTTTGAAGGCATTTGGAAAATACCTTCTATATATCAATATGCTCAGATATACAGACACAGAGGACTGGAAAAAACCTTGACAGATCACCTAGTCAATATAGAGAGCTGCCTACTCTTTTCTTTAAAAAGAAAGTCACCAGAGAATGGTATTTCATAACCTTCCAAATTGTCATCTTCTTGATAGAAGGAATAAGTATTTTCTATAGCGCATGTACTGCACTGTGGGTATATAACAAAGGTTAAATGCTAAGATTATCAGAAATATAAAAATTAAAGATGTGATGATAGATACAACTAAAAATAGAATATCTGCTGAATTAACATAGCAAATTACTAGAATCTTATTAATTTTAAAATGAGACTCAGATAAGAAAAGTATGTAATAGGAAATTAATTTTTATGAAGTGCATGTAATCAAAGCTAAAAAATTAATCATAGACTATGGGGATTATAGAAGCACAGTTTAGAATAATAATTAACAATAGAAGCAGATCAAAAATGATGGAGTAATGCTAAACAATTTTTGGAAAAATACAGGATTATTCAATTATACTTAATTCAATCCATTCTCAATCATGATTCTTAAAAGTGCTTCAGCTAGCATATTCCCAAACATTCAGCCTAGATACTATTAGATAATGGATATGTGCAGTAATATAACATATAATGCAATTCATGTACATAATAGAATACATTTAAAAATATAAAATATGAATTTAAAGATTCTTTTAAAAAACCAAACTCATAAATAGAGAGAACTCTAATTTTATCAGAATATATACCATGGCCAAAATTCCAAAGAAGAGTTATTACAGAAGTTAATCCAAATAATTAGAGTTTTAAAGGATATAGAAGCAAAAAAGGACAAAATTTCTCAACTGCTTATTAGAACCAATAACATTATTTTAAAAATAATCAAGTGCACACTTAAGTTACCCTGATATAAATTATTAGAAATTATTCTACTGTAGTCAAACAACCTTCATGGTCATCCTAAAGGCAGTTCTAAGCATCATGATTTTCAATCCTCATTAACAACTGGTACTCATTGCTGCAATATTAAATTGTTCAGATCACACCTGATGCACCTAAATACTGCGATTAACATAATTTGATATTTTAATAACAGGTTTCATCAGAAATCAGTGATGTGATTTTGTTGAAGATCAGTGTCTTATACAAATAAATTCCCATTTAGGGGGGAAAAAAGCAAATGAGTATCTGCTTTTGTATTCTCAAGGGAAATGCAGACTAAGAAATTAGCTAGTAAGTTTGGGGGGCCTCCTCAGACACTGACTGTACCAAATTCTCCTTGGTGCTGTCCAGTTTGTGCAAATGACAGCCTGACATCAAGCACAGCCAATGTAGAGAGAGAAAGCACGCCCGTGGAAGAAGACTGGGAAGAAATCTAACAAGCTACTTTGCGGGGTAGAACTTATATTAGATCTCTTCTTCTGGCCTCCTTCCACAGCTGAGAAAATCATGGGACACAGGGAAGGGACCACTTTGTAAGAAGAACGAAAGGATGATAAAAAAAACTCCAAAAATCTTTCTCTCCCAGTCTCTTCAAATGACAAATGCCGTCTGGGGTGAATACGGATGGTGTCTCCAGCTTAGGGAATCCAATTTTCTTATTCCTTTGCACTTTGAACTCACTTCCCCTACTGGATGCAATATTAGTTATTCCAATGGTCTTTGGAGGGGATGAACTGGTTTAGGCCGAGACTGGGCCTCTTCTTCCCCTACAGAGTCTCAGAGGGCAGGTGGGCAAGAATGGGCATGTTAAAGTTAGGTGCAGGGATGATACTTAGAATGTCTGAGTACCAACGAATCAGAATAGATGCTTGATCATAAACAACCGGTATCTGGGTACCACTTGCTGAATGTCTGCCTTGGCCATAAGGAAATCAAGACTGGTTTGTGGGGGAGGCAAACAGTTTTGAGTCACTGTAAAACTGTCTATACAACTTTTCCTGTAATTTGCATAGAATCTCTCCAAAGGCCAAAAAAAATCTGGAAAGACATTAATTTTAATAGATAAATCCAACTTAGATTAAATAGGGAATGTGAAATATATATATTATACAGGAAATCCTTACAGCAAAAAGAACATTCCCAAAGCTCACTGCTGATGTCATCACCTAGCTGTCTTTTCCAATAATTTCTCCTGATTCCCTTCAATGTTCCCTCGAGAGAACCCCCTTTCTCTGCCTCGTTTTCCACTGTCTCCAACTCCTGATTACCCTAGTTACCTCAATAAAGCTTCTCTACATTTCACTGTGATCTCCCCAACCCGATCAGTGACAATAAGTGTACAAGTGGAACAATGATATACCTGTATCAAGAAAAAAAAGTTTGTCTTTTTTTAAATTCCACATATAAGTGATATCAGAAACGGACTCACAGACATAGAAAACAAACTTATGGTTACTGGGGAAGGAGGTGGTGGGTAGGGATAAATTGGGAGTTCGAGATTTGCAGATACTAACCACTATATATAAAATAGATGAACAATAAGTTTATACTGTATAGCATGGGGACCTATATTCCATATCTTGTAGTAACTTGTGAAAAAGAATATGAAAACGAATATATGTATGTTCATGTATGACTGAAGCATTATGCTGTACACCAGAAATTGACACAACATTGTAAACTGACTATACTTCAATAAAACATATATATAAAAGAAAAAAAAAAGAAACGCAACTTTTAAAAAATGAGTTTAAAGAACGAGTACACCAAGTCTAAGGCACAATGGCATCCTCATTCTTATTAAATATGCTTTTATATAAAAAGAAAATGGTTTTTTGCTCACCTTCATTCTGTTTTGTTTATTCTGTATAATTGTAAATTTAAATTGTAACATTTCCAGTTCAATTACAAATGTCCTATTTCAGCAATCTTACATTAATTTGGGTTTTGTGGGCTAGCCTATAATCCTCCGTAACAGTAATACTGTGTGGAAAATGCTAGATGTTACAAATTCCAAATGGCAGACAAACGATAAACAAGAAGTTAAACTACAACCTGTTTGTAAATCAGGAAATGGCTGCATGGTATTTAGCATGCTGTCATTATGCAACGTCATAAGGACAAAAATGAATTTAATTTTCATAGGTCTATAACTAAACAAAGGTTAATATTCCATTATCTCCATGATCTATGACAGCTTTTATGCTTTTAGTTTTACGGAAAATTTTATATCCTTCATGGTCATTCTTTTGTTTTCATTTCATAGTCCTCTTTCCTATAACTACTAAGAAAATAACACAGCAAGAACAAAAGTGCCACAGCCTATAAATGATCATACTAATCGTGACCCTAAGAGAAGAGTATTATTGCAAAGCAAGGCCAAGTTAGGAGTGGGGTGGTTCTTGTTCTCTGGGGCGTGATGTCTCTATCCCACCAAAGGCAAGTGTGTCTTTAGTATCATATTTAAAGTTATCACTCAAAATTAATACATAAATGCTTTATAGGTTATTTGCGGAGTCACATTTTACGCACTGCTGCTCTTCTTCACCCTCACAAAGGGTTAAGAATGAGATAGAATAGAACTGTGTTCGAAGCTAATTTTTCTTTCTGGAAGTTCAAACCCAAGGGGTGTTTTTGTTATGTGAACAATAATCACAGCAAATCATTAAAAACATAAACCTATTTCCTCAAAATGTTTGGGTTAAGTACATAATCACGAGATTATTATATTTTAAAATCATCTGTAATGACTCAGTTTGTGGGAGAACTAAAAACAAATCTACCTTTGAAAAATATTTATATTAATCTTGAAACTTTCAGTTCTTGTAAGTAGGAAACGCACCCAGGGCTACTGTTTTTCCTGATTCACTTGATCGCTGAGAAGGAAAGGGGAAACAGAGTAAGCCTGAACATTTCACTAAGACACGGAACGCATGAAAGAAGGATAAGGGCAAAGTTGGATTTTGTATGATCCTTAAACTAATAATCCACCAACTTTTCTCAAAAATTATCATGGATTCTCAGAGGGAGGATTTCCAATGCAAAAATCACATAGACATAGCCTAAGAAAACACGATAAAAGATAAGTAAACAGAATGATATTAAGGAAAGAAGTGTTTCCTCAAAGCTCAGAAGCAACAAAGTTCTAAAGCGGAGGGAAGCGGGAGGAAACTCTACCACCAGTAAGCTCTGTCAGGGACAAGCTGCTTCTCCTTTAGAAATGGGCTTTAGGATGTCTGCATGGACACTAGGAGTGAAGAATATAATCTTTAAGACAATGTTAAGTGTTTATAAAAATGAAATTTTCAAAGAGGCAAAACGTACAGTTATAATAAATGTTTAAAGGAGGTTAAGGAGCCAACACTCTAATTGTAGGAAATTTGTCAATATTGCAAAGTTACTGTGATATCATCTTGAAATAAATTTGCTTTATTTATTTATTTATTGCTTTGGGGGTGGCGGTAGAGGTAATTTTTACTTATTTATTTATTTATTTATTTATTTATTTATTTATTTATTTATTTTAAATGGAGGCACTGGGGATTGAACCCAGGACCTTGTGCATGCTAAGCATGCACTCTGCCACAGAGCTATAACCCTCCCCCACTAAACTTGCTTTATTTTTAAATTAAAAAAAATTTTTTTTGAGGAGAGGTGATTGGGTTTGTTTATTTATTTACTTAGTGGATGTACTGGAGATTGAACCTGGGACCTCATGCATGCTAGGCATGCACATTACCACTGAGCTATAACCTCCCCTGAAATAAACTCATTTTAAATAGAGCTATTTAGAACAAAATTATTTTCTAATACTGTTAAATTGACAAGCATATATTTTTTATAACTTCATAAATCATGCTTTATCCAGTTTGGTCCTTTTCTTTCAGACTAAGGACCTGAGCACAGCTAACACCTAAAAGTTGGGTACTAGACACTTGGGTATTAGACAATAGGTCAACAGTCTCTATGGTTAATGATTATTCCAAAGAAATTATGACACTGTACCTGGTTTGGCTCAGGACAACCACATGTTGCCAAGGTCAGATAAAGCAATGTTAAGAGTAAGCAAATGTAAGCATTAACTGTTATTAATTTAAGGGGTCTCAACTAAAATGAGGCACTGTCCTCAGGAGCCAGGTGATTGTAAGTAGTCCTCTGACTAGTAGTCATATGTGCTCTCTCTTATCTATTAAAAAAAGGCTAAAAACGACTCAGTGGGTGATGTATCTCTATGGACTCAAGACACATATCCCTTACAGATTTACACATAGTTATTGGTTCTCTTCAAGATCTCATTCCTATATTTAAAGGAAGAAAAAAAAATGACTGAATCCATCCTAAAAGACTTCTAGAAGCTCAGATTACTTATCCACAGAGTTCCATTTAAGAAGCCTGCTTGTATAGTATCATTAAGGTGAATAAAACTGGATTAAAATACACAACATTATCAGACAGGGTAAGGAATATATCATTATCAAACATTATTACTGTCTGATGTCATTTGATTACACAGAAGGCTTTTCTTAAATGATTCTGTTTTGTAACAATGGCCCTGTACTGTTTTCCCTCAACCTGCTTCCAGACCATACACTACATGACACCTCTCTCTAATGGCCAACGCTTCATGTCTGTACAACAGACTCGTGAGTCTACTCTGAACTGGCTATATCAGAGTCCACCGCAGGAAAAGATTGGAAGATGTGAAAATATCTTACCCCAGATATGAGAAATACTTTGCAGAAGTCCAAAACCGGTAGAATCTGGAGAAAACTGGCAGCTTCCAGTGTGTCTTGAAGGTTGTCCATATTAAGAGAGAGCTTTGCGGTGTAAATGAAATCAATAATTTTCCTTAAACCGACTTTGCTCACGCCATGAAGCTTAATGCACATCAAATCTTGTTCTTTCATTCCACCTTAAATAAAGAGACACTCAATTAAATGAAAGTGGATAATTTAATTAAGGTCACACTCACTTCTGCCGCTAATTAGACCCAATAAAATCAGGGAAAATTGTATTCTGTGTAAGCATTTGTATGAGCGTCAGGCTTCTGCATATTTTACAATTAAAAAAGAGTACTTGAAAGAAACATCTCCACACTAAAGGAGGTGGGATATGACACAAGTGCTTCCAAAATGTGCTCCTGTCACTTCAGATCTTTGGAAGGATTAAAGATTGTATTAGTGGGACCCAGAGTCTAATACAATGATGGCCCATTCAGATATGTGTCTGGAAAAGAAAAGCTATGATATAAAGGTGGACAGAAGTGTGAAAAAGGTACATCCATTTTCCAAGTCAGAAAAGCACCACCCATGACTGCACGTACTGGGTGTGTATCCCTTTTGAAACTATTTCTTCTTGTAAAGACACAGATCAAAAGAACTGAATTTTCCTTCAGCAATAAAGATTTAAACCTGTATTTTTCATACACTTTCAACATGGAGGTGGAGGCAGCCTACCTGTGAACATGGCCTTGAAGTAATCACTAGCAGAGGCCATCATGACTCTGTGCACGGGGAAAGCATCATCTGTGTCCCCTGGCATCAAGGTCACATCACAGAGCAATCCTTCAAGTCGGAGTTGGTCAAATCCCTATAACAAGAACATGAGATGAGCCACTGATCAAGGTAGAATGGGTATACGAATCTCCGTGTGCTAGAATTCTGTTGTCATATTAATATGTGGGCAACATATTCAGATGATAAAGCCAGTAGAATAATTACTCAGAAAAGGAAAAAAAACTGAACAGCTTACTTGATATGTGATAATGTCTATTTAATTCACTGTAGAAAAAAGATAAAACTAAGATTAATTTAGATTAAGAACAAATAAGGAAAGAGTATACACATTCACTTATTTACACAACCATTGGCTTTTACCTTGGTTTGGAAAAAAATGAGCATGGACACTTTCATTTTCCCATGTGCAGAATCAGGGTGTTAGACTAATATTCCTTTCTATAATAATATATTAATAGTCCTTTTATAGACACCTTGCTTTTTCATTTGATTGTTTTTGGTTTTTGAGAAAGAAAAGTACAGAGCATCCTTGCAAACTGCAAAATCGGGGTTCTTTCTACCAACTAGACTGTTCGTCTCTTAGAGGATTAGGAATTGTCTTAGATAGCCTTATACTTGGTACAAGTAGATGATGTGGTTGTGGCTGCTTGACCAATTATCTTTCAAGTTTCACATTTGGAATTTAATTATCTTTGGAAAGAAGAGCCCACGGAGCTCCACTGTGAGACATAATTGTCCCTAAATGCTTCAAATTGAGTGGAGAATGAATAGACTGGCACCCACAGTTCAGAGGAGGGACAGGGCTCTGGTGACAAGGATGCCTGTTGATCAGCTCTTCCTCCCACTCCTTTGAAGATCCCAATCAATGACAAACTGGCAGTTGTCCTTTGATCCACTCTTGAAAGAATGAAACACTGTAAGATTATAATAGGCTGGTAAAATACACAAAAAGGAGATAAGATACAATTGAATAATGATGCTCAAAAGTGAAGATTTTACAAGACTGAATCCGTAGTTTCAAAAACAGAACTGTATTGTCATAAAAAATCAGGAAGATACTCATACAGATCACTTTCTGATAATATAATGTAATATAATACAACAAGAACTAATAGCAAGGATTATTCTATACCCTTCATATTTTAATGACCCCAAATAAAACTTTTATTTAAAGTTGTGTTTCACAGATTTAAGAAGCAAAAGGCACAACATCCTAAAAGAATGCAGTTTTAGAAATATTGATCCTGCACATATGTGTAATATAAATTTTAGTTTAAACATCTTCTCATCATAATTTTAAATTGCTTTTTAAAGAAAATGCTTGAATCTACAGAAGTAGAACTTCAAAGAGATAATGTAATCCAGCCACTTTCTCTGTGGAGAGAGACATACATATTTTTATTCCAAAAATATTTATACATTATACATATACTTTAGAACAGGATTATGTGTCATCTTTTTCTCTCTCCAACAGTGATTGACATATGTTTTTGTTCACAAATATCAAATCCTTCACAAATGCCCCTTTTCCTTCGTAAACACAAACATTATATATATTCTCCGCTCCGCCCTCAATCTTCTCCATTTTCTGTTGCTAAATCATCTCCTGGCCTTGTTTAGAAAAGCAGAGGTAAAAAGAGATGTCTATTTGAGGGGAATATTTTTATGCAGAAGTCAAGAAGCAGTTCTTTGAAAATTCCCATTTGGAATCTAAATTGTAGTAAGTTTAAGGAGACTGCCTTTCAAATGTAGATGAGCAGATGAGCCCTGGGAAGTACTGAACACAAACACTGTGGGTGGGGATGGGGTGGTCAAGCAACTGAGAAGGAGGGAACCCTCAGCTAGAAGAGGTGAGAGGCTAGGATGTTGGATTCCCCAGTGCTGGGCACATGGTTGGCACTTAACAAATGTTCAATTAATGTTTGAACAAACAAACAAGACTTCACCCAGGAGCCACCCCTTGGTATTAAACACACACACACACACACACACAGAACTTTAATTCTGTAACAAGCTAACTAGAAATCAGGAATTTTATTTGTGAAACTACACTCAATAATAAAACAAATTGTGTTTATAGTGTTTATTTGAGGTAAACTGTAAAGGCTAAGATGAGGGAAGAGGAACTCAACCAGGGTTTGAGGGGAAAAGACTGGTTCCCAAGGGCTTGGCTTTTTTCTCCTTCAGATAAATTTCAGGTTTAAAAAATTGAAATATATGTTTGTTGTAAAAATACTTAAAGATATAAATGGAAAACTAAAAGTCCACCTCTTCCACTTACTGAGAGTAACTACTGTTAATAGCATATATATTTACAGGTCTTTCTACACATATACACAATCTACCTTTTGCTTGTGTGTGTGTGTGTGTGTGTGTATATATATATAGATATGATTTTAAAAAGTAGTATACTATACTAACTGTTAAGCATTTTCAAAATTCAGCTAAGTATATAACATGGACAGCCCTCTATCTCAGTACACACACATCTACTTCATTTCCTTTAAGGGATGCATAGAATTTCATGGGGTTGGGGGTGAGTGAGATACCATAATTATTCATCCATTCCTCTGTGGTTGGTCTCTCAACTTTGCCATTACAAGCAATGCTGCAACTAACCTCCTTGTACATATACCTTCTTGTGTGAATAGATCTGCAGGAGATATTCTTAAAAGTGGAATTACTGGTTTGAAGAATATACACTTTAAAAGTTTTAATACCTACCGGCAAGTTAAAACATATGGTTTATCCTGGGAAATTTATCATTCCTTGGGTACGAGCAAAAGAGAGAGATATCCATCAGATGAGACTAGGTACCATATGCCACCTTACTTTATTTTTATTCATCAAATAATTTTTTGAGCCTTCTTCTCTAAGGTATATATAGACAGTATCTTTGAAAGGCAGTTAGGGCTTATTCAGTCAAAAGCAATGACTGTATCTAATTAGTCATTTTCTTCCACTAAACAAAAGACCCCCAAAACCTTCCTGGCTCATTTACTGGCTCTCCTGCCTGTAGAATATGCCTACGAATATTTTATACTGGGAACTGAGTAATGTTAGTAGGCTTCATTTCTACTATTTATTATTCCTTCTTTTCCCCTTTGAAAAAACGTATAGCTAATGCTTCCTGTGTCATTCTCTGTGTCATTTCTCATTTTGGTCCATATTCCACTAAAACTGCTTGTTGAGGTTTGTACTCAGTCTTCAAAATCTGGACAGTGCAGCTACGACACCAGGAGCTTTTACTCACAAATTTGAGCATTTTGCTTCCCTTTGCACTATTAAAAAAAAATCCTCCAACCTTTCTCAGTACAACAGGGCATCCCCAAAGAGAGAAAGTGGAGGCTCCCAGACCACATTTATCACATTCTGAGTATCTTCTATTCTAGGCTTAATTTATCTACCTTTGGCAAACTGTCTGCTTTTGAGAGGTTTTGCATTTATCTTCACTGCATGTAAAGTAGTTTCCATTTCTATACATTTCATAACCTTTATTTTCAAATGCATAAACAATCCCACTATCCAATTCCATATTTGCCAATTTTATTCCTGATTATTGCTATCTTTATCCAAATAAGATGTGTCAATTCATATTATTTTCATACAGATCGAAATATCTTGTTTGCATATGGTTATCTGTCTATCCTAGCTCTGTCTAAAGAGAAACAAATTAAAGTTCCTTCCACAACATACTTTGTTTGTAAAGAAGTGCACAGTCTTTTTTCTAAACAACTTTTATGGCTCTAATCTTGTGAGGAATGCACACATTAAAATAAAGGGTGGGGTCCTTCTCTTTCACAATTCTCACCTGCAGTCTATACATCTACCTTTTGCTTTCACTCTTACAAATCGTCCCCTCTATTTAACTTTAGGAAGATTCTTGAAGGTACACACTTAAAATGTGTCCTTGTATTATAAAATCATTTTCTCTTACCAAATTTGTACTCGTTCCTCTTGTCAGAATTCTACAAACATTTTTGTCTATTTTCACATGCGAGTCCACTATACCCAGATACAACTCTGTTTTATGCAAAGTTGCTCAAAGTTTCCAGTTAGTCCTTTAGCATGTCTTTAAACTGTTTTTAGTGCTTTAAACTCCACTTCTTTCTAGCCCAATCCTTATCTTAGTTCTCTATTTTTCTATTTTTTTCTGGGTCTTGGGTTCTATTTATGAGGGGATTGTGGTCTGTTCTCAATTTCTTTATTATTTCCCTTTCCCTCTTCTATAAATCAGCCCAAATCTTCTTTCTCATTTCTTCTTCATATCCTTTTGGGGAAAAAAAATAGGCATTTAAAAAAGGCTTCTCTTCTCTGTATTTAACTTACCCAATGTATCAAAACTTTAAATCCTATTAGAGGGAGGTACATATATAATATCCTCTAGGACTGAAACATATTAGATGAGTTTGATAAATTTTAAATGGTCATATTAAAACAGAGGAGGATATGTGCTGACATAACACAACTATAGTATAGAAACCAGATGAGCTACAAATAACATGTGCCAAAAGTTGGTTGGATGTCAACAGTTTTCAAATTAAACATAATGCCACAGTGAAAAAAAGCTAGATTGATACTCTCAGGTATTAAAAAGCAATCTGATAAGCAAATCCTTCCACTAAATTCTGCAACTGGAAATAACTTACTAGCATATTCTATCTAGCTTTGATCAGTGTAATTTTGAAAAGGAAGTGGAGAAAAAAGTAAATGCATCCTGATAAGAGCAATAAAGATCATTAACGGAAAGTACGTTTTAGGAACAAAAATTTAGGAACAAAAAGAAAAGGTTAATGAATGGGTTTACTCCAATCTTTAAGTAAATGTAATGGATTATATCAAAACAATAACATAGCCATGTTTTTATGAGACAGTGTTCATTTAATACAGAGGACAGAAAAGGAATAGATATCAATTAAACTCAGCTCCCATTATATAACACCTGTTAGAGTTTAAAAACTGCTAATAGCTTTCTATCACTGCATTATATCATGATATGAGACTTTAAAGACCTCTCTAATCTGGCCCCAACTCAACTGTGCAACCTTATTTTTCATTATTTCCCTAAATATTCTGACGCATCTTATCATTGGTAAAAACGTAGGCTTACTCCTTTTCCAGTATTTTTGTTTATGCCATTATTTTTCACATAGAATATCTTCCTTCCTTCAAAGCCTAGTTCAAATTTGACAGCCTATGTAAAGCTATCTCTAACGAAATTTCTAAAAGACTTAGGCCCCTGGAGTCTGGGTTGCCTAACTAAGCATTCAATTACAGTTGATCCTGGAACAACATGGGTTTGAACTGCACAGGTCCCCTTATATGCAGATTTTTCCCCAAGAGTAAATACCACAGTACTACACAACGTGCGGTTGGTTGAATCTGCAGATGCGGAACCACAGACACCTAGCACCCATTGTAAAGTTATACTTGGATTTTCCACCTCATGGAGGGTTGGCACCCCTAACCCCCTGCACTGTTGAAGGGTCAATGTATATCCTACAGATTTCTTTTTCCAGGAAAGATGAAGTAACAGGGGGTGAATTTATCTTACTTCTTAAAACAACTCAAAATTAGACAAAATACATGAAAAAAAATGGTTTAAGACTGGATGAAGGATAGGCTTTGTGAAAGAGGAGAAACAAGTTAGACGAGCCCCATGATTGCTTATTCCCTGGAATTTCCAGAGGTCCAAGGAGTGGGAACCCAGGTGAAGCCCCAGCATTTTCCCAGCATTGAGTGTCTTAGGGAGGTCAGGACAGCTAGGTTTGTAGGGTAGTACAAAAGAGGAGAGGTCTGCATGGAGAGAGGGCCATGAGATCTGAAAATAGTCCCCTCTCAAGTACTCAAGTGAGTATTGGTAAGTGCATTTGTCTAGGGACAGAACCACCCAAAAGGAACACAAGAAATGCTCCTCAAGGCTCACCAAGGACTGGAAACAGATCCTATTCAAACCACAAGACTGGTAACCTTACAATTCTAGGGCCTTGGGTAAAGTATCCAAAAGGAATTGGCTCAGGACTGGAGAAAAGTGGCCCTAGAATAAGTGCTGCTCGGGTTCCACCCTGAAAAGCTTAAAAGTAAATTTACAAAATATGTTAATGATAGGAGAATTGGGAAAGAAATCAGAGTGAAAAGTACATGAAACTGATGGTGAGTCCTTCACCCTACACCCTACCTTTTCCCCCAGTGTACCCCATCCTGGACATAAGACATCACATAACCTGGAGGCAGTTATCTGGGAGCAGACAGAGAAAGCTCTATTTCTGGCTGGAAGAGCAAGACAAAAGATCCTTAAAGCTCACAGGGAGTGGAGAAAATCCATTTTACATTCTTCCCTCTACTGTTCTCTTGAGCCCCAGTCCTCAGGCAAGTCCAAGGCATTGGTGGTCACAACAGTGACAGCAGTGACAGTGGTGACAGCAAACTCCTAAAATTCTGAGAGGAATCTTCCTCCTTGTTCAGAGGAGTTGCAGTGGTGCCTCTGCAGTGAATACCTCTCTGTATTCTGACCAGGATGTGGGTTCAGTTGTGGTTGAGTATATGACAAAGCAGGATGAAGCCCCAGCTTTCAGGCCAGGGGACCATAAGGAGAGCCCGAGAGAACTGGAAAGTACTGAGAAGATGGTCAAGACAGACAAGCAAGAAAAAGAGACTCGGCAAAGTTCCATACCATGGAATACTGCTTAACAATAAAAATGCACAAGCTATTGATACACCTAACAAAGTAAATGGATCTCAAAGATATTAGACAACGTAAAAGAAGCCAGTCTCAAGAGCTTACAGACTGTATGATGTCATTTATATAATATGTGACAGAAAACAGATCAGTAATATCCAGGGTTTAGAGGTAGGGATGAGTGTGACTACCAAGGGTAAAAGGAGAGTAGGTTGGGGTAATGAACAGTCCTGTATCTCAACTGTGGTGGTGATTACATGAAACAATATATTTGTTAAAACTCATAAATGTATAGATCAATTTATAAATTCAGTTTTATTGTATGTTAATTAAAAAAGAGTAAAAAGATGGGGAAAGATAGGGCAAACTAACATTAAAAGAAACCTGGCATGACTATACTATTGAACAAAGTAGATTTCGGAGCAAAGAATATTCATTATCAGTCTGATCAAAGATCTCAGCTTCCTCAAGAAACCAGGAAGACAAGAACAAATTAATCCCAAAGTAAGCAGGAGAATGGAAATAATAAAGATCAGAGTGGAGATTAATGAAATATAAAACAGAAAAACAAAGAAATAAAAAAAAAAAAAACCAAAAAGCTGTTTTTTTGAGAAGATCCATACATCTGATAAAACTCTAACGAGACTGATTAGAAGAAAAAGAGAGAAAATGCAAATTATCAATACCAGGATTGAGAGAGGTGATATCAGTAGAGACTCTATAAATAGTAAAAGGATAATAAGGAAATACGAACAACTATATGCCCATAATTTGACAACTCAGTTGAAATAGACACATTCCTTGAAAGACACAAGCTGCTAATGATTACTCTAGAAGAAATAAGCTAAAATGAAACTGAATTTTCACTCTTGAATTCTACCCTACATTTAAGGAAGAAATAACACCAATTCTACAAAAACACATCCAGAAAATTAAGAGGAAGGAACACGTCCCAACTCATTCTACAAAGCCATCATTATCCTACCAAAACCAGACAAAGATAATCAAAGAAAACTAAGACCAAAATCCCTCAATGATCACAGATGCAAAAATCCCTAAAATTTTAGCAAATCAAATTTAATAATATACAAAAAGGATAATACATCATGACCAAGTGGGTTTTTCCCACAATGCATAGTTGTTTTAGCATTCAAAACAACAATCAATTCAGATTATTAACAGACTAAAAAAGAAAAATAAGGCCATCTCAATAGGTGCAAAAAAGCATTTGACAAAATCCAACATCCATTTCTGATTAAAAAAAAAAACCAAAACTCTCAGCAAACTAGGAACACAAAGGAACTTCCTCAAACCTATAGCTAACATTTTACTCAAAGGAGAAAGAATGAATGCATTCCCCCCTGGTATTAGGACAAAGCAAGAATGTACACTCTAATCACTTCTATTCAACATTTTTCTGAAGTTTCTATCCAGTTCAATAAGGTAAGAAAAACAAATAAAAGGTCATCAGACTGGAAAGGAAGAAATAAAACTATATTTATTGGCAAAATGATTGTTTATGTAGAAAATCCTACAGAATGGACAAAAAAGTTCCTAGAACTAATAAGTCAGTTTATCAAGGTTTCAAGATAAAAGATCAATAATCAGTAACAAACTATTTCTATATACTAGCAGCAAACAATCAGAAATTGAAATTATGTATTATAGCATATTTGACTTGCAAGTGGTATGTGCTGGTCCTCTCTTTCACTTCAAAACAGGCTAAATAACCAACCAATCAAATAAGTAAACAAAACACCTCATTTGAGAGAGCAGAGTAATTGGAAGTATTAGAATAACCTATTGTACACTAACCTGAGTATCTGAAGAACTATCCTCAAAAAAAATTATATGCTCATTTCTCTATATTCTAACTGACATTCAGGAAACTGAAATAAATAAATAGTTCAACAATCTGGATTATTTAAGCTCTTTTATAAAATATAACATATTCTAAAATCATTATGCCTCTCTTTCTTATGTTACTAATATATTTTAAAAGTTGTTAATCTTACAATCATAAAATCTTAAAATAGGGTACAGTTCATCAACATGACATGATCAGCAACCCAAACGCCTACCTTAGGATAAGCATTTCGTGAAGTCAGCCCACTGGAAAGCAACACAAGTTAATTTGTATAGGCTTGAGATTACCTATTTTGTTAGCATTCCATTACAAAGATAATAACTTAAGACAATAAAATTAAATCTTTCATGACTTTACAACTAAAATTGGGCAGAGAAAATAAATTGATAAAATGGAGGAAAATACAGAAGAACAGTCTGATAGGTACCAGACTTAATGTGAGAAAATGTCAATTAGGAGGATAGACTTCTGGAGCAGGGAGGCATTTATAAGTTTTATAGGCTTCAGTAAGCATAGTCAACAATCAAGAAATGATTTCTAGTCTACAATTAATATACACTACCACCAGCTGAAACACGCTACTCTAGTTATGGCTTCCTTGTCCTCACAGGGATGTTTCCAAATGGCAGTTAATGTTTTTTTCTCTCTGGTCCATCCACTCAACCCCGTTTTGACAGGGGAGGGGAAGAAGGGCAGGCAGGCATGAAGATATTCTGTGTAATTCTGTGATTTCTATTAAGAATAAAATCTTTACTGTATCATTCATGCCAAATTATCTTTTCTCCTTTAATCCATGTTTTTATACTTATATTCAGTGAAAGCTAAATATTTAAAGACATCATATTTAAAAAGAGAATACAGTTTAGAGCAAGATGAGAAAAAATATAAATACAAATTTACAGTTAGAACACCTGTGCTCCAGAACTAGAACAAATAATCCTAAACTTTATATGGAATCACAAAAGACCCAGAATTGCCAAAGCAATACTGAAGAAAAAGAACGAAGCTGGGGGAATAAATCTCCCAGACTTCAGAGAATATTACAGAGCTACAGTAATGAAAACAGCAGAGTATTGGCACAAAAACAGACATATGGACCAATGAAACAGAATAGAGAGCCTAGAAATAAACCTACACACTTACAGTAAATTAATCTTCAACAAAGGAGACAAGAATATACAATGGAGAAAAGATAGTCTCTTCAGCAAATAGGGTTGAGAAAGCTGGACAGCCACATATAAATCAATGAAGTTAGAACATTTCCTCACACCATACACAAAAATAAACTCAAAATGGATTAAAGACTTAAACATAAGACAAGACACCATAAATCTCCTAGAAGAGAACACAGGCAAAACTTTCTCTGACATAAATCTTAGCAATGTTCTCCTAGGGCAGTCTACCCAGGCAATATAAATAAAAGCAAAAATTAACAAATGGGACCTAATTAAACTTAGAAGCTTTTGCACAGCAAAGGAAACCATAAACAAAACAAAAAGACAATCTATGGAATGGGAGAAAATATTTGCAAATGATGTGACTGACAAGGGCTTAATTTCCAGAATATACAAACAGTTCATTAACTTAATAAACAAAAAAACAAACAGCCGAATCCAAAAAAGGGCAAAGGACCTAAACAAGGAATTCTCTAATGAAGACATACAAATGGCCAACAGGCACATGAAAAAATACTCAATATTGCTAATTATCAGAGAAAAGCAAATCAATACTACAATGAAGTATCACCTCACACAAGTCAGAATGGCCATCATTCAAAAGTCCACGAATGACAAATGCTGGAGAGGGTGTGGAGAAAAGGGAACCCTCCTACACTGTTGGTGGGAATGTAGTTTGGTGCAGCCATTGTGGAAAACAGTATGGAGATTCCCCAAAAGACAAAAAATTGACTTCCCATATGATCCTGCAATCCCACTCCTGGGCACATAGCCAGAGGGAACTCAAATTCAAAAAGACACATGCACTCCAATGTTCATAGCAGCACTATTTACCATAGCCAAGAGATGGAAACAACCTAAATGTCCAGCAACAGAGGACTAGATAAAGAAGATGTGGTATATATATACAGTGGAATACTACTCAGCCATAAAGAAGGATGAAATAATGTCATTTGCAGCAACATGGAGGGACCTAGAGATGATCATACTAAGTGAAGTAAGTTAGAGAAAGAAAAATACCATATGATATCACTTATATGAGGAATCTAAGAAAAGACAAAAATGAACTCATTTACAAAACAGAAACAGATTCAGACATAGAAAACAAACTTATGGCTACAGAGGGAAAGGTAGGGGAAGGTATAAATTGGGAGCTTGAGATTTGCTGATACTAATACTATATATAAAACAGATAAACAACAAATTTCTTCTGTATAGCACAGGGAATTATATTCAATACCTTGTAGTAACCTATAATGAAAAAGAATATGAAAAGGAATATATGTATGTATATGTATGACTGAAACATTATGCTGTGCACCAGAAATTGACGCACTGTAAACTGACCATACTTCAACTAAAAAATAAAAATAATAAATTAAAATGGAAAAAATAAATAAAGGAAAAAAAAAAAGAAAAAAGAAAACCTGTGTTCAAGTCCTAGTTTTTGTACCTTCGTGGCTAAGTGAATTTGGGCAAGCCTTCTAAACTTCCTGAGCTTCAGTTTCCCAATCTATAAAATGAGGATAATAATTATTGTCTTTTCTATTTCACAAAATTGTTTCAAGTATGAATGAGGCAAGTATATATGAAAGTAACTTATAAGTGCTATCCAAATGCATTTATTCCATAAACAATATCAATAAGAGCAGTTAAAAGCATTGAGTATTTCTTCTGTGCCAGGTACTGGGCTAGGCTCTTTATATGTATTATCTCTTTCAATGATAATAATAATATTAATAATCAATAATAATAATAATGGATATCTATTAAGCATCTACCATATGCCCCAGCACTAGGTCACAGGCATACACAAACAGCAGATTAGATTCTAGATCTTGTGGATCTCACTGATATGTGATATTGATGGGCCAAGAGGGAGGACAAGAAGGAGCCATGAACTCTGCCTAGGTTACACAAATTCCAGCTTCAAAAGGAATTGAAATTAGCTGTCAGGGGAACAGATCCAGGGGAAGAAACTGGCCCAGAGAGGATAAAGACTTTCCCAAAGTCACATGTTAGCTGGTAAGTTGTCTTAAATCCATGTCTTTCCCATTGGGGTATCCTGCAGAGCGAGGCTTCTTAAAACAGTTTCTCCCCACAAAACTGTTCCCTTGACAGCTACTTTCAATGACTTTTGAAGCTGGAGTTTGGGTGATTGTTAACTACAACAATGGTAACATTTATACATTAAACACTTCTCTAGCTTGTTCCCTTGACAACCACACACCTAAGACTAGCTACCCCCAAAAAACCAGTCCCTGTTAGTGCTTATACTTAAAAACTCAGTGAGGACATAATTTCAAATAGACTTATAAAGAGATCATACAATGTTTTTCAATTGCAATATAGAGAGGTAGCTCTAGGCCACCACAGAAAATATTATAACATAAAAAATCAGTTGAAGAAAAAACAAACTCAGGTTACTTTCAAACTACCATTCCTACCACCAGTGTAGACCAATAAAGGCTGAGCTAAAACGTGACAGAGCTAAGGGTCCCCTTTTGTGGCACCTGTTTTCAATGATGACATTCACATATAAGAGTAATTACATTTTAAAATTGATGTAGAGTTGATTTCTCATGCTGAGTTAGTTTCAGGTGTACAGCAAAGTGATTCAGTTATATATATATATATATATATATATATATATATATATATATATATATTCTTTCCCAGATTCTTTTCCATTATAGGTTATTACAAGATATTGAATATAGTTCTCTATTCTACATAGTAGATCCTGTTTATCTATTTCATATATAGTAGTGTGTCTCTGTTAACCCCAAACTCTTACTCCATTATATTTTTTGATTATACAGCTTGTACACAAAAGTATCTCCATCATTCATCAGTCTCCCTAATGTCTCTAGACCTTTTGCTATGCGTTTACATTCATATATATGTATACATGTTGTATATTTCTTCTACAAATATGTGGGATTATGCAATATATATTTCCCTGTTACTTTTCAAAAACAGCTTTATTGAGGTATAACTAACATACCATTCAATTCACTCATTTAAAGTGTACAGTTTAGTGGTTGTTAGCATATTCACAGATAGAATGTACAACCATCTCCACAGTCAATTTTAGGATATTTTCATCACCTCAAAAAGAAACCCCAGACCCTTTAGCTATCATCCTTATATCCTCTCATCTTCTCCAACCCTGAGCAATCACTGGTCTACATTCTGTCTCTACAGATTTCCCTATTCTGGACATTTCATATGGATGGACTCATGTAAAATGTGTTCTTTGTGACTGGCTTCTTTCACTTAGCATATGCTTTCCAGGTTCATCCACGTTCTAGCATGTATCAGTACTTCATCTGTTAATATAGCTGAGTAATATTTCATTGTGTGGAGATGCCACATTTGTCCTATTATCTTTTCATTTAATTTTTTCTTTCCATTCAGTACACACAGATCTAGTTCACTCTTTTTAGTGACTGAAATGTGACACAGTCTCAATGCAACATCACTTAAGTAACCATTTCCCTACTGATGGATATTTAAGCTACTTCCAGTGTTTCCCCATTGTAACAGTAACTTGTAATCTCCACATGATATATAGTGAGGAACGGAGAGGCCATCTCTCAGTGGAAGAAGGACCCTGCCTTTCAGGACAGTGCCTCTATAAGTATGTTCCCTGGACATGCAACATCACCTGGGAACTTGTTAAAAGTGCACACTTCTGGGCCCCACCCCCAGAATTTTTCATACAGAAAAGAATGGGTGGAGCCTGGTGCTCACAGTTTCAACAAGTCCTCCTCCTTAGGATTCTGAGATGCAATAAAAATTGCTGTTCTAAATCTCTTTGACTACACTGCAGTGGCTTTCATTATTTAGTTTCAAGTAAACTTTAAAAATTAGTAGGAACACAAACACTGCCTTTAACACCTGGCTCTGGTTGTGGACAGAGTAGAAGTATAGCGGAGCGGTGAGTCTCTATGTTTCTTTAGGGAAAGTACTTGAACATGACAAAAAAACCTCTTCCTCTGTTTTTCTTTAGGAGTATTTGAATATAACAAAAAACCTCTTCCTCTTCCTTTCAGTTAGCTTTTCCTAGCTGTTTGACCCCTCATTCTCTTCCTCTCCTAACCTTAAAAAACCAACAATTAAACCATTTCCGCAGAACTAAGATAACAGGGGATGGGAAGCTTTTCCTTCCTGATCCTCACATTTCTGCGGAGGATACCCATGGGACAACAAACTGTAGCCCTCAGCTCCCGGTAGAAACTGAAGCGTTGGAAAAATGAGATCTCCCTGAATCACAGATGGGAACAAGAAGAAAATGTCGAGGTCTCCTACTCAAGAGCCACATTATGGAGATAAGAAAAACAAATCCCAGGGAAATCACATGACACAGCAAGGCCACACAGCGAGCACAGGCCTCTCTCTCCCTAGGCTTTACTACACTACGCGGTGCACTATATACCGCTTCCCTACGATGGTGCTTGGGCACGAATATACGTGAAATTCATCTGGGGAGATTTCTTTTAAAAATACATTTAGAAGGATTTACTTTCCTTATCTTACTAAGCCGAGAAGACTGATATAATTTACTTATGTCTAGAAGAAATTTATGGGCATCCGGTGTTATATTGTTCTCTAATCCAGCAACACCCACAGAGGTCAGGGAGTATCCACAACAGTCAGAAGCACTTGGACGGCCTCTCCCTAAGTTAAATAGCTCCACATTGCAGCTTTTTGTGTTCTTTTGGCTTTCTATTGTTTTCCTGTCCTCTCCTTTGATGTCAGTTATCACTTCTTACATTTATCAGTGCGTCTGTGTCCAGCAGTCCTCACCCCGACTCCCACACCTACTATTGCCAATGTGAGTTGAGACACCAAATAAATACGATCTTTAGAACTATGATAAAGGTGACAGTAAAACAGGTTGCAAGTGAGGAACTAGAAAATATAGTGTGGGGACTAGTTTTTTGATATTTACATTGGCTGAGATGTAATGAAAAGTCAGTGTTGCCAGTTACAACATTCTGTAAGAAAGGGGCAAGATAGCAAGACCTCCCTTACACAAACAAAACAAAGAGGGAAGTCACAAGATTTTTTTTTAACATGAAGAAGGTATGCAGTTTCCTCCCTCAAGGTTTCGCCTCTGTTTGCTTTTTTTTTTAATTAATAAACTTCATTTTTTAGAGCAGTTTTTTTCCTTTTTTTAAATTGAAGTATAGCTGATTTACAACGTTCTGTTAGTTTCTGGGGTACAGCATTATGATTCCATTATACATACAAATATATTCTTTTTCATATTCTTTATCTTACAGGTTATTACAAGATATTGAATATAGTTCCCTGTGCTAATGGTAGGACTTGGTTTTTTATCCATTTTATATATAGTAGTTTATATACAGTAGTTAGTATCTGCAAATCCTAAACTCTCAATTTATCACTCCCTGCCCCTTTCCCCCTGGTAACCATAAGTTTGTTTTCTATGTCTGTGAGCCTGTTTCTGTTTTGTAAATAAGTTCATTTCTGTCATTTTTTTTAGACTCTACACATAAGTGGTATCCTATGATATTTGTCTTTCTCTGTCTGACTTACTTCACTTAGTATCATAATCTCTAGGTCCATCCATGTTGCTGCAAATGGCATTATTCCTTTCTTTTTTTATGACTGAGTAGCATTCCATTGCTAGAGCAGTTTTAGGTTCACAGCAAAACTGAGTGGAAAGTACACAGAGTTCCCATACACTCCCTGTCCACACACAGGCACAACCCCTCCCACTATCAACATTCCACACCACAAAAACCCTGGGTGGTTTTTAAAGGTACGTAAGTAATGCAAAATGGCTGGCTGAGATTACCTGTAACACCACAGAACTGTGGGTATTGCTGGTAAAGATGCGTGTGGTTCCTGCCTTGGAAGACTGCAAATGGGATGAGAGGCCCATTTCGCTGCTTCCAAGGGACAATTTCATGTGCTGGTCTTCCTCTTCCACTAGAGATCTGAAAAGTTTTTTAAATCAGAAAAGAAGGCAAATTAAAACTTGTCATATAATTCACAATAATGAAATTATTATAGTCTCTCATCTGATTATGTGTCAATCATCTGACTATGGAACCTACTGCGTTTCATTTCACTGTATTGTAGGTTCATACCAGTCCACATCATAGAAGAAATAGATCTGTATGTGTAAAAAGCTTTCCAAGGTCAGAACAGATAAACGAGAACTGAGAAATCAACCTAAAAGCTGGCTCAAAACTATAATCACAAAGGGTTTTTTTTTTTTAGTGCCAGACTAATTGCTTTGGTATTGTGTTGTTCAGGTAGCAATATCATCAAATTGTGTTATTCACAGTTAAAATTAATTTGGAATACTTACTTTTAGAAAGATAGAAGTAATATCTATCATTTATGGAACAGTCACTTAATATCAGGTACTTGCCCAGAAATGTAGACCCATGATCTCATATAACCCTTAAAATAATCCATTGCAACAGGTACTACTATTATCTCCTTTTTATTAAGGGTAGGGAAAATGGGCTACAGAAGAGTTAAACATTCCTTACCTAATGTCACAAAGTTATTACAATGATTGGGCAGGATTTGAATCTAAGTCTAGTTGGCTTCCAAACTCCAAAGAGCCCATTAATAAACACCAGAGGTTAACTGTGATATACGAACACGTTACTACCTCTTGTGTCATTATAGTTCTTCTAATCAACCTCAACTGAACAAAAAATGTTACACATGAAATAACTTCTTTTTCTAGCAGTAACTCTCACTTAGCGGTTTGGGATTATTTAGCTGAATAGTCACAGGGTGGTGGCCTTTCCATCTTTTCAAACAAACATATAATAAAAATAATAAACACAAGCTCTGCCCATGCATATATCACATTAGCAATTTTTCAGGGACCATAAAAAGCATTTGAGAACTTGTGGTCAACAGGTCAGTTGGATTCACAGAGAATATGGTGAAACATTTAATAGATAAAAGGCCTCAGGTTACATTAAAAATTGACCACCATGGCACAAACTTTCATCATTCCTTAGACTAGGCAGACTTGTGTTTCCTTAGGTATACACTACTAAAATTATTTCTGAATCACCTGCCTAAGAGCAGGGAGGCCATGGTTCTGAACGGGTTTGTACACTCATGATGAAGGAAAATGCATTTTCAAGTGCTAGAATTCTTTCTTTTTCCTATTTATTTGTAACTTCCTGAATGTTGAATGATTTGTTTAAGAACTTGAGTCTATCCAATATCTTAAAGATTTCACCTTTATCCCCACCATTCCTACAATCTAAGTTGATCAGTTTTAACAGGAAAAAAAGTTTTAAGACTAGACCATACTTTTAATAAAAGTCCTGCTTTTTGAATTCCAACACCAACCAAATGGATTTAAATCTTGCAGTCATTAGCAAAACTCCTGGCCTTAAGGGTGACATCAATTCTTCTTAACAATATTAGAGCCATAGTATAACCAAAAGATGAATTAATAATATATAGCCATGTTTTATTCAACCCTTATGGATATTTAATAAAGAAGAGAATAATTTAAGTAAGATTTTAACAAGCATAAAAGAAAATGAATATAGCTTTTCACTAGTTTCAGAAACAGCTTTTAAAAAGAATTAAATTATATATATGATATATAACATACATACACTCATGCATACTTTTAGGCAGCTTTTGCAGACAGACATTTAAAATTACAGAATCAATTGGAAAAGTAGGAAATAGATTGATGGTGACTGGTATCCCTAATCAGAAAATTTCCATTCATTTAGAATTATTTTAATGGGACATTCAAGCAGAAAGTTTTATTAGTTTCTGTATTCCCTACACAGAACCTGGAACATGAGAGGTTTGATATATGTCATCTGAATGAATACAGAATCTCATTTCTGTGGATCATTCCAAAGACATTTCTTTATCATGCAGTGCTTTAAATGATCATCAATTAACATTTTTATAGAACCACAGATGTAAAAGAGACAGGAGTAAAGCTGAAATCACATTGCCCCTATGACATATCTGGAAATTGCTTTTTTTTCAAACAAACTGCAGATAACAACTTGTTTACATGTCATTTGTCTCTTGCTCTTAAAAACTGAAGAGCAGAATGTGAAAATGCAGCCCGTTCTTTGCAAGATAATATGTCTGGGTTTCTAACTAATTACTTCCAAAGCTAAAGAAGCCTTCACTAAAATCATCATCTTCATGACTTTTTATCAACATCTTCTGACTTTTTAACATTCAGAACACTCCCTATTATTTCTGCCTCAGTAACAGCACATGCCATGTCCACCTTCTCAGCAGATTCAATATTCCCTTCTATCTCCTTTTCATTAATTTTATTGACTGGGTGTGAAGAGCATTGGAAGGAGGTGAAACCTCTCTGCAAATCCCAAGCCACAATTACATCAAACTGTCCTTAAAGGAATGATTATCTGAGTAATTTCAAGAACAAATAAATTTTTTTAATCTTTTTTTTTCCAAGTCATATGGTTAGAAGTATATAAGTGGTTCTGAGGTGGGGGGGGACGACCAGGGGGATTTTGTCCCCTCCTCTCCTCGCCATGTTTGGCAATGTCTGGAGACATTTTACATGGTCGCAATGTGGTGGGGGAGCAGGGTTGCTACTGTCATCTTAGAGGGATGCTTTTAAACGTCGTCCCACAATGCACAGGAAAGGTCTCCACTTTAAAGGTGTACTCAGGCAAAAATTTCAAAAATGCCAAGGTTGAGAAACCCTGATATAGAGGGATTAACCTCCTAAGGACAATTTTTCTAAAGAAATCTCGTGTTTAGATAACTTCCCAGTCTGGGGGTGGACTCCATGAGTAATGCAGGCAGTCAGAAACACAATAGGATTATCAATTACCACTAACTCCTCCAGGGCTACCTAATAATAGAACACCTCCTCCAGTCCATCAGTTTGAAAAATCAACTGTTTATAGGAGATAAATAGATAACAGCTTTGCAGTTTATAAGACAATTATGCAGAAGAGCTTTTGTCCTATGTAAACTCACGTGATAAGAATAATTTCCTAATTCTGCTGAAAATCATTATTATTTGAGGAGAAAAAAAAATATTTGGAGTCACTTCTACATGCTAATGTAAAATCAAGCAAATCCTGCCCAAACAGCCCCGTTTCATTAATCCTGTGACATTATTCATGAGAGAGACTGTGTTCATCAGTTTTCTTTCTAGAAACGGAATCTTTTTCTTACAATGTCTGTATATTGCTACCACAGCACTCCTGCCCACCCTGCTACCGCTGGACACATATTTTCTAAACAATGACCAACCACAGAGCACAAAAGCAATCTTTCACAAAGTGTCCATGAATCAGTCAACCATACTTGCTCAAAGAGAACAATTACATTTTCAAAGAGCATTAGGTAGAGATAGAGGCATTTTCTGATCGTTTTACTGAAAGCACTGCAAAGGTGGTCAAATCAAACATACAGGGAACACGACATTTCTCTGCACTGCTATTTGAAGACAAAGGAAACAGAAAGTCTAAGCAATTGTCATACTTTTAACAGGGTGATGCTAACATTGTAATGCTGTCTCAAAGCCTTCCATATTTTAAAAGATGGGAAACAGGTGTAAATGATATAAGCACACAATTCATAAACCAATGGTTTCGCACAAATGGTTAACAGAAAAATGTTCAACCTCATTAGTATTCCAGAATATGCAAATTAAAGCAAACCTGTAAATTTATCAAAGAGTAGCATGGAAGATAGAGTCTCAAAATGGCTAGTGCAAACATGTATTAAGCCCCTGCCACCTGCATGGTACTGTTCACCTGATGGATTTTTTAATGAAAAATTTAAAATCATAAAATGTACAAATTCCTTTTCTACTGAACACCGAGACAAGAAGGGACTGTGTGTTACTGGTAGGTGGGCCGCAGCACGCGTGCGCCGTCAGTCTGGCTCAAATACGTTTTCTACAATGAATCATTCTGTAGACGTAATAGTTTGGTAGACATTCTGTAAAGAACAGTGTCTCACAGTTCACTGTAGCAATCAGGTTTGTTGGTGTGATATATGGGGAAAAGTATCCCACAACTGCATTACTTGGCTCCAAAGCCTCCAACAGTCTTAGAACACTCATCAGTCTCCATACCAAAAAACATTTCCCCAAGCCCACTGAAATGAGTACTTCCCTGTTTAAAAAATAAGGTATTGACTTGATAAGTGATAAAATATGTATCTCAATTTCTTGGTTTCTATCACTGCCAGCGCTGGTTCACGTTATACAGAAAGCCAGCGAGGTCAAACATCCTTGTCAAGGGAAAGGGGACATTTTCGTGCTTTTGGCAATTATTAGCATGAAAACACATTAAACACTTGACTTCTTGGTAGATGTTTCTTACACGTATGTGCCAACCCAGGCCCCGGCATGTTCACTTCTTGCTCGCACAGCACATTTCAGCGCTACGCATAAAACATGCTAGTAAGACATATGTACTTGCCGAAAACATGTATTGCCCAAGACTATCAGAACACTTGTCAAACTAGTCCCTTTACTTTCCTGTATTGTTTTTAATTTCTGAGGGAAAAAAATAAATGAATCAGGGAAAAACCAGAAAGGTAAAAAGTATAACAAAGCCCTTAACTTTTCTCTCTTTAGTTCTGGGTCAGTTTCATAGCACTTCATCTTGCTTGTGACCTGCTACATCACCAAGTGGTTAAACCTAGCAATGTATGCAATGCTAGTAATGTAATTCCATGGTAACAAAAGAGCCGGGGTTTCTGAGTTAGTGTCAAAAGTATTATTCAAATACTGCAATTTCCCAGAGTAAAATAGTATTATAACTGGAAGTCAGTGCCAGTGGGTTAGTGTGCAAGAACAGCCACAATAACAAAACAAAACAAGAAGAAAAACAAAAAGAAAAGCCATGAATGGTATTGCAACACAACAAATCAAGTTGGTTAATCAAGGCACTGACTCATGTTTTCCACCACCCACCCCCCAGAAAAATAAAATACACATTTCTCACACTCACAATTTAAAAAGAAAATCAAGAAAAAGGCTTTCTTCAAAGAAGAACTCCCCCGCCATTTGTTTTTCTGCTCGGAAACAGAGACAAGACGTGTCTGCTAGCAGCAGCATTTGCTAAATGAAACATTTCTCGCGATAAACTTGCGTTGGCAGGTGGGGGAAAAATTTAGCCACCTGTTCTCAGACTCATTTGAATATGAGTGCTAAATCTGTCAAGGTATTTCCCTCCCCCATGAGAAATAAATTAAAAACTTAAGATGGTAGAAGTCATTTCCCACTGATTTTTCTATAGATTCAAAGTATGCATTCTGCATTGAATTCTGAAGATGCTAATAACTATCCTACCTCAAAATTTAGAATCAACTTTCCTTCACCTCTTCCATCAAAAACTGAATCACACATATACACATATGCTTTCTCTCTCTCCCTCAACTTCCATTAAGAAAAAAAAAGAGGGAAAGTGTTCTTAAAAATAAGAAAGAAATTTTCCAATTCATGAAGTAAGTTGATATATATAAAATAAGCCTGATATTTCCTTAAAACCTAAAATATTGATGTCCCAACTAAAATGTCATTTACAGTATCATTCCACAAGGCAATTATAAATATGATAGCAACTTCTCTTAATAAGGCGTAATCACTGTTTAAGAAACTATAGAGAACATACCTCCTTAATAAGGTGTTTGCCTGAAAGGAGTCAAGAAAGCTAAAGCTTTGGTTAGTTATTTGTATTTTTAATGACATACATATAAGTACATTACTGTCAACTTGCAATAAATTTGTTAATGGAAATCTTTTGCACAGATGATATAAAAGAGCTGCTAATCTTTCCAAAGCTTTCTTTCCTGCTGCAGCCATACCAGAGTCCACAAAAGAGAAAAAAAGTTCAAGGTGATACGATCAGACTGGAAGATGATTTTCCAAAGTAAAGAAGCTTCTTTATTTGCATATGTCTGTCACATTTAAAATAAAACCACATTAATAAATAGCTGATGTCAGTTTTAACATAGGAATAAGATGGTTTGCCCAGCACCTGCTGTGTACTAGGCATTGTGCCAGACATGTTCTTAATCCTCAGCGCAATCCCATTTTCAAGACAGGAGACTGAAGCTCAGAGAGTTGAAGTCCTCACCATGAGTCTGGTAACTACAATTGGAACCTGAGTCTGATTTCAGAGCCCACGTTGTTCCCCTGATGCCAAGCCCCCAAAAAAACAATAGCAGAGAGGAGAGGCCATAAAGCAACTGATATTTCAATGCTTAATTTATAAACACAAGGAGGATCTCAGAGAGACACATTTTGTTATAGGGAAACAACTTGTTGGTTGAATTAGTTCAGTCTAAAATGACCCATTTTTACCACTCCTTCCATAAGGACAATACCAATGCTCAAAATCTCTCATGCCATTCTCCCAACACACATGGGCTAAGGAGGCAGCATATCCTAGGATATACTCAGATCAAGTTTAGGGAGAACTTTATATTACTGATCTCAACATTTAAAAGAACAGATTCTGAATTCCAAAGCCACCCATCACAATCACAGAAATAGCACCATGGCACAGATGAGGGAACTGTGCTAAACACATGGAATGACAAATGATACTTCAGTAGGTAACGCTCATGGGATGAGAGTTCATTATCAAACCACAAAACACTTGCCCTGAACATCTCAATCCTGCCCCTGAAACACTTGACAATTACTGTTTGCTCCCTCTAGCTACTATATTTCAAAACTTTCGTCTTTCTTCATCTTTTAAAATCCACATGCCAATTATATTACATCAAGTTTCAGGCATCTAGACCAGGAAATTTTTCTGTTTGGAAGCTTGGTTTATATATTATTTCTATTCTTCAAGTTTCTCATTATATTTTTTTCTCATTATATTTTGATGTAATATAGATAATAGTAGATAGATAGATACCTAAAGCAGAAATAAAAGAGTAAGCAAAAGGATGAATGCTACCTGAAACTAATATAACATTGTAAATTAACTCCACTTCAGTTAAAAAAAAATGAATTTTAAATACTGGTTTCCTACCTACTATATAAAAAAGCTAAGTCGAAGTCGAAGCTCCCTTGCTTTAAGAAGCCATATAAAGTGAGGGAGTACATAAGTGTAGTGGTGGCAGGGAGACAGCAATGTGGACATGTGGGCAACCATGACTGCCAACAGTCCCCTTGCCAGTGCACAGAGGAAATAGTTATAATCCTCTGGAAAAGCATTAGCCCTCTGGAAGGCTGATTCTCCCTCTACAGCCAGCCCCAGTCCTGCCACTGAGAAGTCTAGCCATACCCAAGGCAGGGAGCCTGCCTTCTCTTTCTTCAATCGCCAAATGGAAAAAGTGGAATGGGAGCTCCAACACCCAGGCCAACTTTCTATCAAGGAGCTTTTTGCTCCCAGAGGATTTGTGAATCAAGTTGTCATTTTATTCCTATTATCTGTAGCTTACCAACTTTGAAATGTGATGACTGTCCTATGGTGCATTTCACCTGCCTAAAATTTCAGTTTATTAAATATTCAAACATCCAAATTATCCAATTTTAGACTTTATTATAAAGGCAGATTCCACAAACTCAAAACCAATTAGAAATCACTGAGACAAATCTCTTTGGGACTAGGAGAATCATTAATCAAATGGTAACAAATCCAATCCTTTTCTGTCTTTGCTGAATTTCCTCGTTATATTCAACTTCACAAAGTCAATAATTCATGACCAGGTCTTAAGGGAATGTTTATTTCTCTTTTAAAAGGAAATATGATAAAAAACAAAGAGTAAGACTTTCAAACTTAAAAGTTATAGCCAATTGCACTCCATGTTTTAAGAATTATAATTGGCAGCTCTACGAGTCCCACTGATTCTGCCTTCAAAGCCTGTAATAAATGCAACAAATCTCAACCTTGATTTTGCAATGACCTAGAGGCATCTCTAATTATTTCAATGAATACATCAAATCAAAAGCCGTGTTTAATATGATTTAATCAAACCAATGTTTTAATATGACAGCCAATATTTTTAAGACAAGGGAAAGTAATACAAAGAGAAAAATCAGAAGACTCAAAGAGTCTGGGAATCACACTAAGGATAGTTCTCTCAAGTTTGTCTCAGATGTGAAGCTTAGAGAAGCAGAGTCTAATTCCAGTATAATGTTTCATATTAAAATTATTTTCCATTCTGTACCCATCTGCCTCACCATTAAGGTTTTTTTTTTAAATAAAACTTTGCTGTAAGACTTGAAGTTATCCCTCTTGTACAATGCTTACTGTAAAGAAACATAATCATTTCTGACCTTAAGTTCTCAGGTTGTTAGGAGATGAAAAAAATCTTCACGGACACTTACAGCCCACTCACCTATCTACCCATTCAAGCAACATACTCTCAGAGTAGAAATGCAGAAATGGCTTCTGATTTTTTCTCTAAAATACCATCAGGAGTCTCCATTTTACTACAGTCCTAGAAAACTATTTTCATTAAGATCACTACAATGTTCAGTTCCATGTCACAATGCAGTTTCATGATTGAGCTACAGACAGCTCTGCTAATGTAACAAAAATTGCTCTACAAAATAACTTGATAAGATTTTGTCCATAGCACAGTAAAACAGGAAGGAGTCCTTTGGGCAAAGTATTCATGTACCATGACTGTATTTGTTTACTTTGAATATTAAATATTCTTAATAAAATTGGTAAGAGTTTCCTAGAAGGCAGACTGGTTATTTATCTTTTTTGAAGGAGTAGATGCAAATTATAATTCATTGGGGAGTTTGCCACTTTGAGGGCAAGGTATTTCTTTTTAGGAACATTATGGCCTCTGACGAAAAGAGAGTTTGTGCTCTTGGATGGACCTTAAAAAAGAGTTGAGGTAGACCATATCATTTAAACAATATGACTGTAGGCATCAAGCATTCACATTTTCCAGTCATTTAAGAAGAAATTTTAAAGCAAACTGGAGCATTTTCAAACTGCGTGTGTGTTTTGTAGAAGCTATCTATGAATTACAAAGTAGTATGAAGTACTGCCTCGATCTGTTTGAGACAAAGAAGACAGAGGGGTAGTAAGCCAGAGAGAAGCATCCCTTTCCTTCCATCCATACAGTCCTTTAACACAGTATTTCATACCCCAACTGATCATTTCTGACTCTCACAGTGCAGGCGAGAAGGAGACAGAGAAGAGTCACCAAGTAGATGAGACAGTAGGGACAAGGTATCAAAAGTTTGCCCAGCTAGTTGGAAATCGCTAGTCCAAGTGCTACTCCCCTCAACTCCCCTTACCTACAACAGCTCTTTCTTGAAGCAATAAGTCATTTTAAAATCTCAAGAATCCAAATTTTTTATAGATCATGCTTTCCTGAGAAAATTGATTTACTGAAAGGTACTCTCATGGAAATGAATTTAACTTAATAATCATTCCTGGAAGCTTGGTCAGTCAGAAGGAAGTTCAGGAACCTCACATGTATCTAGATGCCATGCATTCAAGAGAGACATGATAGGATATTCTGGATGCTAAAAGAAAATTGTCATCATCAAAATATTTCAGTCATCTTTGACTCTTGGTTCCTCCCCATCTCCTGTGCCCAGGCAACTGACAAAGTACCACTAAATATCTCTAGTATGCACTTATCTTTCATTGCCTCTCCACTCTCATTGTCCCTACCACACTTCCACTACCTATGACTTCTTACTTGGGTGGGTTATTAACATATATTACATATTTGTTATAGTATAGCTTCTTCGCATACTGTGATTGTATTTATAGCCTGAAAGTCACTTCCTTGTTCAAAAGTATTCAATGACTCCTCATTGCTTGCTGAACAAAATCTAAATCTTAAATTCAAGGCTTCCTGGACTAGCCTTCCTTAACTAACCGCACATTCTGGCAAAAAATTCAAAATAAATATATATTTAATGATTTGAAAATAAACGTCCAAATTTATTCACAAACTATCCATTGTTTTGCTTTAGAATATGTTGTTTTCACACATAGTAACAGCGATGCCTTTTTTTTCTGTTGTTAACCAAGTAATGTGGGAGAGCATTTACTTAAAATATTTCTGATAGAAGGAAAACTTAAATTCAATATCTGTTAAACCTTTGCAATTAGGTTTAGGTCTTTCAAGTACAAAACAATTCAGAACATAAGCAAATGTGGGTGATTTTTTGAGTATTAATTTTAAATTTATTTCTCCTAAACCATAGTCAGATTTCCTTTTTTCCTTGTCAGTCATTCCTTTTTTCAAACTATACATAGAGAACACGTTTAAGTGCAACCATGCTAGCTTTAAAACATAAATTTGTCTAAAATAGTTTTCCCCACTGTGGTAAAGGACATGTGAAAATAAGTCAAATAACTCTTAACTTCAAGGGTAGTTGCTGTCTTGGAAGAGATTATAATCTTATTTTCTTTATCAAATTACAATTTGATGAGCCATGACTAAAGTATTCTGGTCACTGGTAAATTGCTTCTACTAAAATTACTTTCAGTCTGTGCCAGCATCATGGTATTTATCAACAAGCAAGGAACAGAATCAGAATTTTGCATTAGTTCTTTTCATAGGAAAGATAGCCATAACTTACTCTCTAACAAGACTATGATACATTAGATTCCTCCATAGACCAAACGAAGAAATGTAACACTCTTTAAGTGAAGTAATTTGCACAAGGCTACAGACCTAAAAACTACTCTAACTTCTCTTATGGTCTCAACATGTGAGCACCTATTATGTGCCAGGCACTGCACTAGGAGGGAGGGAAACAAAGAGCAGGCAGGATACTTGCTTGCAAAAGGATCAAAGTAAAAGAAATAATTATTTACCAAATGGTATAAAAATAATAATAAATTCTCAACATTATCTACTAACAAGTGCCATGTTGCATAATTTATATAAACCACAGTAACTAATTGCAAGCTTTGCTTCCTTGTACGGAAGTGTGTCAGTTCATATTTAACAATAAGCACCAAATAAAAAAATAAATAACATCAACTTTCCTTACTGTTATTTAAGATTAAAATTTTTTTTTAATTTATTTTTTTGAGGAGGGGAAGTAATCAGGTTTTATTTATTTATTTAAATAGAGGTACTGGGGTTCAAAAATACAATCTGCAATTATATGAAAGAAAGCCAAATCTCATGATGATGAGGTGGTGTATTACATCACTTCAAGAAAAAAAAAAGTCTCTAATTACATCTATTTACATATTTCAGCAATGTGTCTATGAAAATATGCTAATGAGCCAGGTCATCAGTCTATTTAAGATGAGAAAATTTTGGTTCCAGTTCCATGAACTTTCGTTTAGCTGTGAATCATTCAGAAATAATTACATATACACACCCTTTATAGGAAAGTGCTCATAGTGAATGAAAATCACTTTAATTTGGTGATACTGAGGGATTATCTATTGGATAATCTATTTACAACCTAGAACATCCATATACTTTTCAAAATTCTATTTCAAATATTTTGTAGGTTCACAGAAACTAAAGCTAGGTCAAACTGTGTGTTAATTAGGAACACAGTTCAGTGTAGGGCAAGAGAAAATCTGGTATAATTACGTCTATAAAGAGAAATCTAGTTGAGGTTTCTATAGTAAGCTGGTTTTTGACATTGGTTTGTAATACAATTGATGAAATGGGATAAAATAATAAAAAGGAAATATAAATTAAGACTGGGTTAGGGGAGTGAGTATAGCTCAGTGGTAGAGTGCATAGCTTATTAGCACACATGAGGTCCTGGGTTCAATCCCCAGTACCTCCTGTTAAAAAAAAAGAAGGAAAAAAAAAAGATTGGGTTAAACCATCACATACAAATGTACACAGGTGGAAGGGAAGTGACCAGACTTAAACTGACACAGGAAGGAAGGGGGCAAGGCACAGACATTCAAGGAATGACACAGCAGTTAACACCAAGAAGGTGGAAAATTCAACTCTGAGGCCCAAGATGGTGGGAGATGTGACTTTAGTAGACTTTGAGCTTCATTATATGCTTATTGTAATATATTAACACGGTAGATGGCACTCCCACAGATGCCATGACAGTTCCCAGGCTAACCATAAAAGGTCAAAAGTGGGTGACGGGCCCCCCATTCCTGGAAATCCCTGCCCCTTCCCCAGAGTAGTTGGAATAATCCTCCTACTTGTTAGCATATGAAATTACCCAGCCCATAAAAACTAGCAACACCATACCTCGAGCCTTCTCGCTCCCTCGCCTTCCAAGACTCTATGGAGTGTGTATATACTTTTCCTTTAACTCACCCTCCACCCCCCACCCCTTGTGGCCTCTCTGGCCTTCTGAGACAGCCTACACTTTGTCTATAGAGTATATATCTCTCTGAATAAATCTACCTTTACTCAACTGTGGCTTGCTCTTGAATTCTTTCCTGTGTGAAGTGAAGCCAAGGACCCTCACTTGGCGTGACGCATCCCAGGGACTCAACCAAGACCTGGGACACAGCTATCCACTTGCCTTACATTTTTCCTATATCAAAATGTCACATTCTCTTTCCAGGTACAACAGTATGACAAAGAGTGATTTTTAAGGGTTCCTCCCAGCTCTTGGAGTCAAAGAATCTCAAATAAGATAATATACTCTTTTTAAGATGTCATGGTCTGATCTCACTGATCAGTAAAAAACACTCTATTTTTGAAACCAGAAAAACAAAAAGTGAAAATAGAAGATGTTACAGGGCAAGTTGTAGATGAGCAAAGGTCATTTGGGATTTGAATAACTTCAGTGAGAGACTTCCAAGAGGGAGGGAAATTGGCGGAGAGAGGAAGGACAGAGTGACAGCATAAGCACTGGATTAGCCCAGCAGCCCACAGACACTCCTATGAGTTCACCACTCTTAGCATTCTCATAATGTTTCATTCTCAACATTTTCATGTTCTAAAACACACTATTCAAGCCTTTTAAATAAAAAAACCCAAACAAGTCCCTGCACCTTTCAATCTAATCACACGAGTTCTTAAAAGCAAAAGAGGAAGGCAGAAGAGTGGGTCAGAGAGATGTGAAAAAGACTCTTGCTATTGCTCACGCTGAAGACGGACGAAGGGAGCCTCTAGAAACTGAGCTCCAGCCTCGGCTTACAGCCGCCAAGAAGATGGGGACCTGGGTGGTCCTCCAACTGCAAAGAACTGCATTCTGCCAGTGATCCCAGTGAGCAGGGAATGCACTCTCCCCTAGAGCCTCAGAAGCAAGCACAGCCCTGCCAACACCTTGATTTTAGCCCGGTGAGAACCATACCAGACCTCTGACCTAAAATACTATGAGAAGAAATTTATTTGTGATGCTTTACGCCATTAGTTTGCAGAAATTTGTTATGGTAGCAATAGAAAACTCACACATGGAGTTTTTTGAGCGCTTGCACACAATTAAGCAATGAGAGTCTCGTCCACAAGAAAGTACTAAACCTACTGACTGGGTAGTACCCTAGGACTGTGCTAAAAAGAGCACATCAGCTACAGCACCATCAATGGCAGCTAATTACCGGGGGTAGGGGTGGGGGTGGGGGGGAAGGTGGTGGCCAATGAAGGTAGTGCTTCCAAAGAAACAGGAAACAATGAGGTTAATCCCAATAGCACATCAGCAAGTCAAGATAATCGTCCCAGTACTTTCCCACAACTCCACCACTTGACAGGACCACAAAGTAAAGCTAACTTCTCCCTCTACCACCACTCAATTCGAAAACGTTGATCTCGCCTGTCATACTTCTTTGTTTTAATCCTAGTGTGGTATTTCCTAGTTATCAGATGGCATGAAAGTAGCAAAAGTCTGTGAAAAACAAAAAGGCATTAGAGAAAGCAAGATCGCTGAAATCAAGCAGACCTGCATTTGAATTCTCACTTCACTTCTTACTTGAAGTGTAACATTGAGCAAGTGAATTGACCTCTCTGAACCACTGTGCACTTAGTGGAAAACGGAGAAGAGTTACCCTCAGAGAGTGTTTGGGAGCCAGCCTGCAAAGTGCTTGGCATTTTTACAGTAGCATTCAATAAACTGTATTATATTTAACTATGCTAAATGAGGACATTTAAAAATTATAAATAAATTTCATACAAAATTTCCAGTATCTGTTGTATAGGCTAGATTCAAGAGTTCTGAAAGTTGTTTTTATTTACATTTTTCTTATGGAAGGATGTTATTTCATTTCTCCATTGAACCATATCATAGGAGGTACTGTCCAATGAGCTAGGTACGCTCCACACCATAAAAGAGGCAAGATTGGGTGAAAACAACATATATCCTCATCATAGCAAGTCAGGCCAGTGAAAATATTTTACTATAATTGGAAACCCAATGTAATTTCAGTTTTCACTAAGATTATATCATATAGTCCGGGATCAAATTACTGATGCTGGTAAGGTAAAATCCATGCACTTGTATGCTATAAAGCACCTAAGCCCCATCCAACTTAAAGGATGGCACTCCGTTCTTCTTGTTTAAAAAGATGACCATCAAGCTGAAACATAAATTGCATCATTTTCCATCTCATGGAATATGCACTCTTTTTTAAACGGGGGTATAGTCACACACATTATATTAGTTTCAGGTGTATAACATGATCCAATATTTGTATATAATGCAAAATGATCACCATAATAGGAATATGGACTTTAAAATCTGGTTATCTATCTCCAATTCGTGTCTCCTTGGTTAGCACCGATACATTTCTCCACTGCGCTGTTATTGCATTGAATCCATAATCAGTACTGAAAGTACAGTACACAAGAATGTTATTTAAACTGGTTGTGTTGGTTCCGAATTTTCACAGCAGTAAAATAAATTAAGCAATGTAATTGTTAATTAATAAAGATAGCATGGAAGATAAAGAACAGTCATTTTGAGTAAGTGCAAGACTGATACCCAGAATACCCAGCAGAGTTATGCGTGCCACGTGACAGGCAGTGAGCATAAACTCAATATACAAGGTGCCTGAAGAAGAACTGAGCTCTTTCATAAATGGATTGCTCAGTAACTTCTTCAGGTACTCATTACCCAAGAAGCTCACGTTTACACCACCTCTTTCTCAGCCTTGAGGAAATAAAGCAATACACCGTGGCTGCCATTTCAATTTAAAATATCAGGAGGCATAGTGCTTATAATTCTGGACTCTTCAACCACAAGTAATAAAGTCATTAACACAAATATTTGCCTATCTCTTCCTTCTTTCTTTTCCTTCCCTCAAACTTGGCCTTACTGAGGTCTCGTAAATATTCTAAATTTCAAACAGAATGTCTGGAATCCTTAGAATTCTTAGTAACTCCAGACTTCCCAGGATGGTAGAAAATTTGCATTTCCGCCTCTCTTCCCTCTGGGAAAAATGTTTTGAGGGGTAATTGGAAGTAACATTCATTTAGGCATTAAAAAAAAAAAACAATGAATCTGGATAAATTCCTGACGAGTAAAATTCTCGGAAATTTGCAAAAGTATCAGAAATACTTGCTTTCTGCCTTGCAAGTTTCTTGTGCACAATACTCCTCAATTACGTTAAATGGTTTCAAGAGATCTTTTAAAAAACGCACACAATAGGCTTTAAAACAAAATTTTCACTTCATTTGCACATGCCAGGCTCCCTCGGACTAGAAGATCTCAAGAAGCCAAGAGACTAAAGGCTGATTAGGAGGAACAAGCAATGTACTAAACCCCCGACAAGAAGTTTGTAAACTCTGATTCATTGTGGTCCGGGGCTAATGTTATGATTAAAACATAATATATCAACTATATTTTAATTTTAAAAAATCACAGGCTCTTTAAGATAAGCAAAATGCCTATATGAAAGGAAAGAGGTCTCTTCCTCTAGTCAGACCACATGAGGAGCATCACATTCTGATGTAGTATCTCTTGTAAAGATTAACATGAGACAAACTATCTGGGTGAGGGACAACCAGCAGAGTGAAGAGTCTGGAAAATATGCCACATGTGTAATGGTTAAAGAAAGATTTCCAGGGTTGTATGTAATAGAGAAAATGATATTTTTCTACATAGCTTTAGAAGGCCACACTAGGAAGAAGAGATAAAAGAGAAAGGGACCCGGTGGTTGGGGGTATATCTCAGCAGTAGAGCGTGTGCTTAGCATGTACGCGGTCCTGGGTTCAATTCCCAGTTCCTCCATTATAAATAAATAAATGAATGAACCTAATTACTACCCCCAAAACTTTTTTTATTAGATCAAAAAAGAGAGAGAGGACTTGATTTTGCTCAATGCAAGGAAGAGCTGTATACGAATGGAGGGAGCTGCCTGTGGGAAGTAGTGAGCTCTTCGTCAGTGACAATGATCAAGAAGGATGTGTATCAGCATCTTTCAGAGGTGTCACAGGGAGGGTTGCTGCTTTAAAGGGGGTTTGGAGTCTCCAAATGACCTCTAAGGTCACTTTGATCTCTATGGTTTTCCATTAATCAGTGTTAAGCTAGCTCTTCTGTGAGCTCAGACAATAGAAATTCCCAAGAAACATGCTACAAAAGTTACAAACACTAAATTGCTCAGAAGTGTTATTTATGTTATTTCTCCACCTAATTTTGTTAGATTGAGCATATGTAGTAAAAACAAATTAAGCAGACACAAATAAAAGTTTTTGTACACGGTGATTCTCAAAATATCTAACTAATTATATTCTTTTCTAATTTGAGAATATCAATTTGAGAAGTATTTTGCTAGATGCAAAGGATTTCTAATGTGTTATTTTATTTTCAAGATTCTGTTTTATTCACTAAGTTAGAAAAAAAGACAATATCTTAGGGGACAGAAAGCATGTCTAATTATGTCTATCCTTTGAATCACCCACAAACTAGGAACACTTACATAGTATGAATGACTCTAGATAAATTATTGACAAATAAATAAAGGAAAGCACCATCTTTTCTCGGGAAAACTAGATACTGAATTTTAACGATGAAATGATAGAAAATAATTGCTATAGAAGTCTGTGTTATTGGTATTTACTCTAAAATATATTTTACATGTTAAACAAAATAATTTTAAACAGGATGCTAACTGAATACAAGTGCACTGGCTAAGAGAGGACGGGTCTAATTCACTATCGTTCATTTCTGCATGCATTGTCTGTCTTGCTAGAATTCACTGCTACTTTGTGCTGGCTAATTATCACCCATTGTCTTCCTCTTTATTGCCACACCATTATTATCAAAACTTACTGCTTGTGAAGAAAAGATAAAAAGGCGGCTAATGCTAATCCTGTTCTATTGCAGTGTGTCCTTGGAATCTAACAATACATTAACCCTATAACATTAGCCCGAAGAAACCATTTGCTGCTTGAAAACAATGAATACCAAAACACCAGAAAGCCACTTAGACGTGACCGCCCTTTCAGATTTATTAATTTAGGCAAAATGACAGGTTAATGTATATGGTTCACACCTGTCAGAAGCAGAGTCTTTCCTAATTCAGTTTACACTGACCAAGACATCCTCCCTCCGGCTAAGGTTGAACTTCAACCTACTGCTGAACAGAGTGTAACACAAAGACACCACTCCGATTTCTATCAAGACAGTCCTTTCAGAATTCCACCTGCAGGGCATACCACTCTTGCAAGTGTTCAAAACTGAAGCTGAACAAAGACCCAATAAAGACCAACTTACATTTGGTAATCAAGTTATCTAGAGGCCCAAGGATTATTTTCCTGAATATTTTCCCAAATCTTTTGTCTTTAAGATACTCCAGTCCTCATGATTCATAACACAATCTGAACGGCACTTTATGCTATATGAGAAACTATTTTCCTTAATATTATCATAAACATTGTCTTTTATCATCAGTAAGTCTTGAAAATACGAAAAGGTTTCAACTCTCATTCAGGTTCTAAACAAGCAGAAAGCAAGCCAACTTGGACTTTAAATCCGCAAGGGAAAAATAGAGCCTTCTGTTCAACGTTTGCAGTGAGTAAAACATCCTCTATTGTGGCTTTCAGAGCAGCACGGCCCTATCTAGAGCTAATGGAAGAGTTCTAGCTAACAGCACCTACACTGAGTTTAGAAAGAGACCAAAAGGAGCCTCTATATTTTTTCCCTATTCACTCCATCGCTACAACCCACTTTTACTACGAGCAAAAAAATATTTTACATTGATATTTCAGTCTTTGAAAAAGCACCCAAGTCTTTAATGAAAGTCACGTAATGTATATTTGACAAATCACAGTAAATAATGATAAAACAGTACAGACCAATACTGATGCTCCACAAGCAAACATACAAAAAGATGCTTATATCAACTTATATTAATAAGAGTTCCATATTCAAGATAGTATTTTCAATGCTTATGCATAATTTTACAGGTAAATTCTAAAATGTCACAATCTATCAAAGAAAGAGTCTGAATTTAACTATTCCATTTCAATGCAAAGAATCCAGACCCAAAAGACACAAATAACCATTTAATCTATGTTTGCCAGCCCAACAATTTTGAGAGCAAACATAATGTTATTTGCCCCAGTATTCTAACTTAGTCTTCACAATTTCTGAGTGAAAACTATGCTAAACTTAAATATCATCTATGTGTAGAAGCGTTATGGAATCTAAAGAATCACTGAAGAGAACATGTTAAACATGACAATATTTTTATTTCTGGCCAAGCAAGGCAATGAACTTTAAAATAGTCAAAAATGAAACAATTTATTTAAAACCTGATTTAAACTCCCCAAGCTAGTCTTCTTTTCTTATGTTTAATATAGTTTTTGTGTCTATTTACATAATATTTTAAACCTCATATTAATTTATTTATAAAGAAAAATAAGTTAAGGCCAATTTAAAAATACAGAGCATCACAATGTCAAAATAGGCCAGACTAAGACTAGCTCTTCAAATACAGTTTTCCATTCTACATATGTGTACTCCCAGCAATCAGCACCAACGTGAAGATCTGATATTTTCTGGCTTCTCTCATTTAAATCAGTTCACTCATATCATCGGGTCAAAGAGTTGAGGACTTAAAAAGGAAGAAAGTGATTCATTTAAGACGTTGTATTAAGGGGTATCTGAGCTTGTGGCTAGTGTGAATAAAATATAAGTATTTTTTTTAACCATCTCTAAAATTTGGCATTTCAGCTGCATGTTGGATCTTTTGAACTGTAAAATGCAGGAGGAACACCAGAATTATTAGTAACCATGATTAATTGTCACCTACCAATTTTAGTTTGGGGTGTATATGTTTTGTTTTGTCTTGCTGATAAAGTTGCTTTTGGTATATCCTTGGTCATTTCTCACCAGCTAAGATATATAAAGTCAACAGGCACATCTCACTTCCTCAAATTATTTGAGGGAGCTCTGTTAACTTGTCACCTCCATTAATTTGTGCTTTTGACAAAGACAGCTTTTCAGAAACAAACATAGCTGATTTTTTTTCTTTTTTCTTTTACAAATATAACTTCATTTTTAAATCTATAGGAAAAAGAGTTTAACACTCAGATAAAATAAGCTGAAGCATCTCTAAGAAGGAATATAAAAAATAATCTGAAAATGAAATGACAGGATTTAACTCTGAAATGTCCTCATTTTTCCACGCTTTCCAGGGAATTGCTTCTTTTGGACTGAGCACAAGCACACTTCCTCAGCAGCTGAAAGCCTTTCAAAGAACCAGATTGATACCACTGTGCATCTGAACCGCATATAAAAACCAAAACTAAGTAATAAAATGGCAACTCACCAGATTTCTAAACACACAATGAACCTAAAGCAGGAAGATTCTTCCACATCTGTCCTACTGAAAAAATATTTTAAAGGGATCACTTACAGTTAAAACAGATTTTTACTCAAAAGCTTTTCTCATACAATTATTAATAAAAAGGAAAAAAGGTCCAGCTTTCCCTCACTCCATCCTCCACTAAAAAAAGATCAGAGACAGTATTTTAAAAGAATATTTTATTATATCTCCTGGATGTTGTTTTTAAAGCAACACTTTGCAAATTTAAAAAATAAGATTTTCAAAAATTCTAGAAAGACTTCCCAATATATTTCAGTATATATTTACTTAAAATAAATTTCTAGAATAGACATTTGTATAATAGACTTTTCAACATCATGTATATAAATAACTATTTATAGAAACTGTAATTTGCGCAAATTTGAATTTACACTTCAGAACTTGAATTATAAAACTGGGAAAGATATAATATCAAAGTTATTAATAATCATACACAACTCAAGTATAAAAGACTTGATTAAAAGACTCATGTTCTGATCAATGTGTTAACTCTGAATGTTTCAAATTCATCAAAAAAAAAAAAAACCAGACAGCATTTCCATATTTAACACATCAACATCAATCATCAGCAGGTTTTTGTCATTACACAAAAGAAGTCATCTTAAGTATTTCAGATATACACAATTCAAAAAATCTAACCAATTTGTAAAAGTTTATCCTTATACAGCTCCTTAGACATACTCTTAGACTTTCACATTAGTAAGGAGATTACCAGCAAGCACTGTAAATGAAAATAAACATAAACTCCTAGAAAAACAAAACCATGGTAAAATGTGGGCATGCCAATATATTTAAATATAAGCAAGCTTGAGGCTTTAAATCTTGTGGGTTTTTGGATGGTGCTGTTTGGGATTTTTTACCCCCTTTTGCCACCAGGTTGATTCATGAATGAAATCCCCCTTTAATATCCTGTTTTCTCTCACTTACATGTATGCTGGAGAAAGTGGAGTTGACCTGGATGTTTTAAGCACAGGAACTGGGAATTTCCAGATAGCAGGAGAGCTCGTTTTCCATTTCAATGGCATGTTGTCACCACGGTACTACAATAACAGTAAACAGCGTTTCCATAACAGACTACCAACTAGGACTTCCATTCCACACTGTACTGACACAGCAGTGGCTGCCTCGGAGAACAAGCAAACGATTCTGCCAGTGCCCTTAAACCGATGCTTCCAATCTGTAAAATAGGGCTGCAAGGTACCTCCTTTAAATCCTCCTGTCCCCTAAAGCAATATGATGGTTCTCTCGTTCTAACTCAACAATAGTGCCACCTCGTTAGGAAAGCGTTGACTGCAGTATATTTTTTTTTTAAAGGCTGCACGGTGCATACCACAATGCAGCTTTATTTAATAAAAGCGGCTAGGGTTTGGGGTTATTATTTTAAGCTTGCATTACCATTGTTCTACCTTAACAGGGATACTGCAGCACTGTACTATATACTGCACCTATTAACCTGATTTCTGACCAATAGTAGCAGGAAAAAAAATAGATGGGTTTCATATGAAAATGAAACAACATACCTACTCAGAATACACTTGTCATCCTCTGAACATTCTTCTTTAGAGCTGCAACAATACAAATGGGATATAAACCTCAGCATAGCCTTAGGCCACCGCTAATAGAGATCAGTGACTAAATTCGGCAGCCTGCTTTCCTCCCGTGCGAGCTCTGGCCACACAATACAAGAATGCCATTATGGGAAAAGCCCGTTTAAAAAATGCCAGTCTCTGTTTTCCAGTTAGAAGAAGGCAAAATGTAAGAACAAATATAAACTGCTGCAGAACTCTGCACGCTCTTCTAGTAGCTTCTGATTCAAGTTGCTTTCCTTTCCCTATTCTGATTTCCAAGCCGGGACGAGCAAAATCTCATACATTTACAACATGCTGTGTGGTAACACGCATATCACCCTGTCTTCTGCAGCAGAGAAGTACAGAATAGCGTGCTCTTAATAGCAGTCCTCGGAGGGACGCTATCAACAATCTAATTCAGCACTGCCCTCCCCTTCTCCTCTCCCCTCTTCCCCTCCCGTTCACCACCCCCCTCCACGTCTCCCCCGCCCCCAAACAGCTCACAAATTGCCTAGAGGAGAGACCAATGCTGCTGGCCAAGCAGGTGTCCAGCAGGGACCATTCCAAAGCTCAGCGGCGGGTCCGGCAACCTCTAGGGGTTAGTGGCTGACAAGGAGGTTCAGAAATTAAAGTGGCTGTCAAAGGCAGCTTGACGTTTTTCAGGAAAGCAATGGCAAATATAGGCTTCATTTATACTGTCTTAAAATACTGCCAGAAAATAGCGTCATTAATGCCCAGAAAGTGACTGGCTGTTTGAAGTTTCTGTTTAAAGCACCAAACTCCAAATTTTGTACACAATTTGAAGTAGTGAAAATAGGATAAACTGGTATTATGCTGAATTCTTAATTTTCAGGCTGAATAATTCTACTTCTGATGTAGGCAAGTCACCATCACTAAATATCTACCCTCAACTTCTGCCTAAAACCTGAATTATCCGTCTTCATCAGTGCAAGCTTAGTAAAGGCAGACTGCCATTGACACAAAAGCCACTACCTTTAAAAAACTCACCGCAGTGACATAGAGCTCATATTTACTTTCAAATTTATGTTCAAACATTAAACTTGTGCTTCCAACTTAAGAAGTTGGCTTTCATATACTCTTTCTAAATTATTCCTAGTTTTTTAAAGATTGAGATTTGGTCCCTTAAGAGTCTTTCTCATTTGTACTCAAAAAGCACAGATAAATGTTTCTATAAGAAAGAAATTACTTTCAAAAATTCCCAAATATATAATTTGATATACCACAAATGCAGTGTGAAATCACTTAAGGTAATAATCACAAGTACCTTGCTTTAAGATACACATTAATATTCAAATATGTATTTTCCTATGAAACCCAAACATATGTGTATGCAGTATATAAATACACATATACATACATATGGAGAGAAGGCTTCTTTTGAAACATTGACCAGTAATGCATAAACTTTATTAAATATTAAACAGATCTCAGTCATCACCACCTCACAAATAATTTTTATTCAATCCATCAGACACAAACAGCATAAAAACTCTGTCAAGCAACTTAAAGGGTTAAATGATACTTCCAACTCTTTTTAGTTCCCACACACAAAACTGTCTCATAGAAATCTTCAAAGGAATCAGAGAAAGGAGTATTTATCAATACCTTAGTGGCAAAATATATATTTTAAAAGTTAAAAAAAAAAGAAGCGCCACTAATACAAAGAAACTATAGTCAATATTTGACATAGAAAGATTTGTGTAATAATTCTTAACACTTAAGGAGCAAGAAGGTCCCAGGTATAATTGGTAGCAGCAACTTGTTGGAAACCCCAAGAAGGAAAACACACACACGTACACACACACTCTCACACGTACTCATCAAGCAGGTTTGTAATGTCTCATTTCAAAAACCTGAAGCATTCTCAAACATTGAAAAATATAAAACAGCTACAAACTAGCTGTATGTAGCAATGAAGCAATTTTAGATTTTAGAAAGGAAATTCAATCACTTTCCAACTTATAAAAATATTACAAAGTGGTAATAATTGCAAATGTAACTTCTCCTTCTGAGAACAAAGACTCCCAAACCTAGGTAAAATCAAGGTAGTTAAGTGTTTTGAGTCTTTTTTTTTTAATATGTCAATGATCTTTTATTTCTACTCAGTATATATGAGGGGGAAATAGGGTGAATGCAGAAATTTCCAAATTTCTAAGAAGGTAGCTGCCCAAAACAGGTGAAGATCATTTTATTCAAAGGTTCTCAAGTAATTATTCTACTATGAACAATCAACTGATTTAAAAAACCAACATATTCTTTGTCTAATCTCATTAGGCTCCAAAGAAATCAATCAATACCACCAAATCAGCCATTTCAATTTCAGTCTAGAGTTCTCTTAGACTCAATGTTTAGAATCTGTTTTTGTAGCACTTCAACAGTTGTGATGTTTGTTCAAAGAGAAGAGAAAGACTGCTTTCCTCTACCTCACCCTCAGCACCCTTAAAGACCTCAAAACCCTAAAAGCATTATATCTGATGATGAGCATTTACTTATATTCAGTTCCTTTGATTTAATAAATTGCTAGATGTCATTTGTAATTATCTCTCAGGAGCCAACTAATATGCCAAAGGCTTTTAAAAAAGTTCCTTTAACTAGAAATATAGTCCATGAAACATATTTTATATTATTGAATTGCTTAACAACACCATTCCTCATGTTGGTTAGAAATAAACTTCAGCCAGGTAAAATCACCCCAACGACAAATTAGCAGAGTCCAACTTAATCAGATTTTACTACCCCGACAGCGACTCCAGTAGCAACTATGGAGTGTAATTGCCATTACATTCCCAGAATGAAAATGTTTTCACCTACAGAGTGAAAGGAAGAAAATGATTAAACATGTATTTTAAAAATAACTTTATGCAAGGCTCAGTGGTCCCACTACTTTAATATTTAGACTGGGAAATGTCAAAAGCCCTCGTTCACATCATAGGAAATACTGATTTCATTTACAGAACACTTGGTTTCTACTATGGACAATGGCACAAAACAGGACAGAAGAAAGACAGCATGCACAAAAGCTCTTTAAAGTATTGTATGAACATTAATCACTTTAAAATACCTGTGAAATGTGTATTTCAGAGATGTAATAAACAAAGGACAATGCTGGGACTTGGTCAAGGCCACAAAAAGAGTCATTCTTGGCCAAACCTGACAACACAGAATTCCCTAGTTCCCAATGTAGAAAGAGAAGATTTTTGTAATTTTTTAGAACTCTTAGAAATCATCTTGCTCAATACACTTATTGTATAGATGAAAAAACTGAAGCCCGGAGAAGTGAACTTGCTGATGTCACACTACTAGCTAGTAGCAGAACTGGAACTAGAAACCAAATTCCGTCCCCTCGTCTAGGACTCCCGCTGCGAATCCTCCTTTCCCTCCTCGACGAGACTGTTCCATAAGATGTTTGTTCCCATATGAAGTGAACCACGTTCTATAAATGTCTCAATGTATTCAAAAATAACAAGAACTACAAAGAGCTATTTATTCCTCCAATTATATGTACTCAAAGACAGAAGTGGGAAAGAAACACCAAAACTACAAAAATGTGCAGAAAGACCATTTCCAAAGTCTTAATTCCAGAAGATGTTTAAGAAAAATCTGGGAGAAAAAGGTAAGCAAAAATTAAGCCAGTCACAGGATGAGGGAAAAGTGAAATATATGGCCAAGAGTCTAATTTTTTCTCAAGATAAATGTTTCTGAATAACTTTATACAAAAATGTAATTTGCTTGCTGACTGCCACAGTTTGTCTCTAGTATCAGCACCTCGTGAAAGGAACTGACTAACATGTCACACATCCTAACGTCTTTCTCCATATTTTCCCAATATTCCCTAAGAATTAGCTTACCTTTTTCTTGCAAGTTGTGGTTAATCCTGTTGTAGGCACCACTAAATGATAGCATTAAGCACAGTTTGTGTGAGCGGGCACTGTGTAATCTTCTGCTCAGTCCTGACACTGTCTCTTCAGACGCATCTCGGCTATCCATGTCATTCTTGTTGCTCAGACAAGACTGTAGATCATGCCAAATTGTGTGCTCTGTTTATGTTCTACCAATCAGTAAAAGCACTTGGATGGCAACCAAGGAGGACTGTTAAACCCTTTAAAGCACACCAAAAAATGAACTTCTGGACAGCAGAGCAAAATTCTTCATACATTCAGGGTTCCTTATTACAGGAAATAGAAGTGTTCACATGAATGGTTATATATACTTGTGTATGTGTGTCTCCTCTTGGTTTCAGGAAACTGAATATCAAATGCATTAAACATTTCTTACTAGATACTCAGATATGTCCCCTTGCTGAGATCAAAATGGAAAATCCCAGATGTTTCTCAAAGACAGCTACTTTGGAAAGTCATTATCCCATCTTTTATAAGCACCTTCACTCAAGTCAACTTCCTTAACAGAACTATGTGGATCCATATAGTCTCACAAAGAATTTACATAGATTATTGTCACCATGACCATGCCTTGGATTAATAAGGTACCTATCTCCTTCACAATGCAAACAAGTAGAAAAACACAAATGTTGTGCAGGCACATACTCACACACAAGTGTGTGTACATGCATAGAAAATTCCTCAGGCTGTGATGGCACAAGTCATGTGAAGGGAAGTACTCTTTCCATCTTTGACATTTCCAAAGGAAAATCAGGGTACTAAAGGTTTGTTTGTTGCGGGGAGGTCAGGTACAGAACAGCAATAAGAGGACTTGGTGAGTTGATAAGACAGGAAACAATAGGTAAGGGGAACAAAGAAGAAAAAGGTATGGTAAGGTAATGACTGGCTGGAGGGAGAATGGAAAGTCAGAATGAGAGTGGTTCCTGATGTTTATGTAGCACCTGTTACAACTGGGGGTCAGGTGACTAGGTCATGGGGCTAGGACAGGAGTTGGGGTAGGAGGGACTGAGCAGACAACAAGAAAAATCCAATTGTTGGAGACCCAATGACCCACAGATTCTGACTACTCAATCTCACTACAGCTGAAAAAAGGATCTGCACTGAATGAGAAATTCAGGTGCTCTTGCCCTTTCTTCTTCCTTCTGTTAATCTGTGCTGAGTTGGGTCTTTTTTGGGGGGAAGGGGGGTGCTACCCTTGAGTTCTTCATTCATATGATTCCCAAGTCCATATGCCCCAGTAAGTCTTTATACATCTTCGACATGCATCAACTAAATTAATTGTTAAGTATTCCCATCTATTAAAAAAAATGCCTTAAACCCCAAATCAAAGTGTTCCAAGATACTGGGAGGGATAGTGGTGGAAAGCGATGATTTTTACATATATACTATTCAGATGCCTGAGTTTGCACTACTACTTTTAAATTGTTTGAAAAAAGCCATTTAGACAGTTTATGATCATCAAATAGGGATAACGTATCCAGTGCTCCACCCCCTGTGCTCCAGCCTTGCTTCTTTGTCTGCCTAAGATGCCCTCCCCAAATTCCTGCTCCTCCTTCAAGAAGGAATCCCTGAATCCTTGTATCTTCCTAATTAATCACTATTCCTGGCACATGGGAAAGCACTCAGTAAGTATGTGTTGATTAAACTGAAAGAGAAGTTTTTATAAGCGGAGGAGCAATTAAATAAGAATTGTGTGTTGAAGCCAGGATATATCCTGAAAGATTTTTTAAATGTTGTTATTGATTCCACTATCACTAAAAGCAGAGTTCAGGTAAAAGGAATAGTCATCTGTTAACATAATGGTTTTAGGCTATAGAGTCCTTAAAAGAAAAAAATTAAATATACACATTAACTTGTTAAAAATAAATATATGTTGAAGAAACTCACCCAGGATACATGCTTTCTTAAATAAAATAACGGCATCACTTATAGTGATGATGGTTTTGCTCTACTGAAAAATCTCTGCTCTCACCTCAAATAATAATAATTTATGTTTAGTCTTCTCTGAACAACTTCTTAAGTATCTCTTGGTATTACATTTGGTAAGTAAATAGCCAGACTATTGTCAGAGTTTTTGATGTATTTGTATATTAAACCCACAAATTTATCAAAGTAAAAGGCCATTTAAAATGTACAGTGTTACTAAAAGAAAACATAAGAATATGGCTCTACTGACTAAAAATATATGCATATAAAGCTTTTCAAATAGTTTTGTTACTTTGTTTTATTTTGGTGATATCAAATATAGAAGCAAAACTACAAAATTTGCAATGATGACAATGTAATAAGAAATATTACAATCTTAATTTTTATAAATCCTGAACTATGTTCACAAGAGTAAACAATTTCTAATAATGTTTATCTATAATGGCTGAAAAACTTTTAAAATAATAAGCACATCATATATCCAATTTCAAAAGGCATGCCAATTAAAGAAAGTCAACAGTTGCTATATTATACATTCTTCCAGAAATACTTCTATTTTTATAAAAATCTGAGTTACTGAAAGACCTTTAGAAAAATACATTAAGATGTTTTCCTCAATATCCCAATTAAAATTAATGAAATAATACTACTACCTTAAAAAATCATATTTATATCCTTTTATCCAGAGTTACTATAAGATTCCCATGTGCCCTATAAATGCTATAGCCAAAAGTGAGATTTAGACAATTACCTAGTTGTTCCATCTCTTCTTCTCCTTGAGTATTTGTAAATCTTGTTTACAAATTCCTAGAGTAATCACAATAGTATTTTGCTAACTAGAAGCAAACACTTTCGTGAAAAGCTAATCCTAATGATTCATTAAGATTATACACCATCACTTAAATTTTCCATGAAAAAGTGCCTGTTAAATTCAATTGCTTTAATTTTACTTTTACCATTTCCCAGGCCTAACCATTAAAATTTAAATTTCCTATACAAATATCCATATAAACTATTATTGTCTAAAAATAAAAGGTTTTAGCTATATAATGAATGAACTTCAACCCTGAACCTTGTGATCCACTGCCATGACAGGGGGTCCAATAGTTTTCTTAAAGGTATAATTTAGAGTTATAGTATCCGCCTACTATGGTGGTCTCAAAAGAGACTTAGCAACCAGTTCAATACCTCTATTTTCATGACTATTCTGAGATCCTTCTCATTTTCCAATTCAGAATTCTTCTCTTGGGTGACTTTTAGTTCTAAAGATTTTTTTCTTAAAAAAAAAGGAGGGGAGGAGGTATAGAAACATTTATAATGAGAGATGCCAGATATATGGTAGTAAGTCTAAATTACAGAAACCAGTGTGCAATTTAAAATTGCTATGCCTGAAAAACATATTTAGCAATTCGATGAAAATCCTATGATGTAAGACATCATTAACTCATGTTATATAAAGTGTTCATGTGTTACGAACTAATGACACATTATTTTAGAATTATGTCTAGCTTCATTACTTGGATGTAACGGGTGTCCAATTGGGCAAAATTCTTTCTTTTCCTTTCTCTCTTTAGTTAGCTCTATTACTAACTAACGTTAATACGATTCTGATTCGAGGGAATGAAAAACAGAATTCCTCCTCTAGGTTGACCCTAGGTTTTAGCTAGATGCAATTTAAATTTGGGTTTCCTGACTGCTTTCTCAGTCTGTCTACTTCAGCTAGTACTTCAGAACCACTTCATGTCTTCAAAATCAAATATATGTTTTAAATAATCAGTTATTTTGCATGGAATTCTGAAGCTACATGACACTTGAGTAAAATACATCTTCCCTTTAGCTAGCATATATTTATTCATTCATTCCTTATTCAGCCTGATCTAAGTCAGAGACACTGTTGAGCATTTTTATGAGTCTTCCACTACAGGGTCTGGCCATTTGGTTTAAATTTGTATGATACTGCTCAATCAGTAAACAAAAATATTTATGTTTAGAGATTTCCAGAATCACCCGTTTTTGAGATTCAGATTTGTAAAGCACAGAACAGCATAACTTGTACTCCATAGAGGGCTGAAGCGGCAGCAAGATTGAGCTTAAACTGATACTCTAAACAGGGAACAGGCATTAGCAAATTGATTAACTGGGACCATATTTTCACATTTGTCAATTAAAATGCATTTGTTGGAGGTGGGGGGGTCTAGCTCAGTAGTAGAGTGCGTGCTTGGTGTGGACGAGGTCCTGGGTTCAATCCCCAGTGCTTCCATTAAGGGGGAAAAAATACATTTGTTTATACTGAGGCCTCTTTAGTATATTAGCCATTACTAACAGGGTAAGATAGACTCCTTGAAAGTCACAAATACCAAAATCGATCAACTCACTATGCCAAGCCCAAAACCTGAAGAGAAGAGGTGCTTGCTGAATTAGCTCAACCGTCAATTAGCAATGAGGAGTTATGACTTTGCTGGTGGTTACACGTATATTAAAGAACACAGTTCCTGGGCCACAAATCCCTTAAAATTTGATCAGGCAGACTGCATATTCACATATGCAACATGAGTTAGGAGAAATACATGGCTACCGGAAAGCCTTCACTATCCAGAATCCTACACAGCCTAGCGTTGTAGCCAGTTTTTAAAAATTAAATTTAAATTTGAAACAACTGGGATAGGTTAACTCTTAAAAATACCAAAACTCACATGTTTTTCACCAGGTACTGGCAGTCTTTCTGCCCTTTACCTTCTTCGAGTCTAAAAAGACACAAGCCTCACAGTCCCCATAACGCACAACAGCTCTTGTGATACGCCTCCAATGTAGACATGGCAATGGGTGAAGCCAGAGCTGTCACTCCTCACCCCTGCACGACTCCTGTCCCCACATGTGCTGACATGGAACTTGGATGCTATACAGAGAAAAGGGGCTCTTTTCTTTACCTTCCGATACATATACCAAAGCAAAGTCCTATACCTTGATGGCAGATGCTCTCAAACTTTAGTATGCATAAGCATCAATGAGGCTGAATACTGAAAACGTACAAATCTGGAAGTGAGAACCAGTACTCTGCATTTTAAACAAGCACTCCAGCTGATTTTCAGGCTTAGTCTACTACACTTGGAGAAACCCTGCGTTAAAGTCGAGGTCGCTCACCCCCACTCAAGATGACCCTCGCCAGAGTGAGACTGTTTTCTCTCAGCACATCAGCTTTGGCTGCTCACCACTAGTTGTCAATCCGCACCGTCCAGAGCCATTATCTTGCCCTCCCACACTCCAGATCCTTCCAGGTCTGGGAGAATCTGAAAGCAAGTCTCCAGCTGGCTGACAGATACAGAGGCAGACAAACAGACACATGTAATGTGGGAAACTGTGAAGGACAGCAATTGGAAAGCAAAGGTAGCATAAATTAGACTGACTGTGCAACCCAGAGTAGAAGTTCAAAACTTGTTTCAAACTTTTCGATGAGGAAGGATGTAGAAGAGGACAGAGCTGGGCACCTGTGGTCTGGCTGTAGCTCTGCCACCAACCAGCTTCGCAACCTCCGGTGTCATCTTCCTCGTCCGGAAAATAGGGAAGATGCCACTTTCCTTGCCAGACTCCCAAAAATGTTATGAAAACCAACTGAAATTGTGTTTGTGAACACACATCAAGAACTATCAAGCACAATTCCATGACACGTGGTGTTTTTTTAAACGAAATTTTTTTGGTCTTAATAAACACTGTACCCTAAAGGTTATTGAAAGTTTCCTTGATGACTGAATGTCTTCTAGTACCTCAGGGTCTTTTTTTATGAAAATAAATTCTCATTGACAAAAAGGTAGAGGAAAATGCAGACCCTTGGACATACCCTGAAGTTGATTTTTTGAATATATCCTTGAAATCGGCTTGTTTTAAAGATAATTGCCTCCGTCTCCTGAAAGTGGAGTGCAAAAAAAAAAAAATCTGGTTAATTGTGCTTTTATTGTACTTAGGTTCAAATTTTTCAAAGCATACTGTGCAACTATTTTATCTGTAAATTAATAAACCATAGTTATAAATCCTGAACAGTTAAGACCACACAGAACAATTTTAAAATACATAAATTAACTTAAAAAAAAAAAACAACCCTTAACTAGCAAGCCATAAGATTCTATTTGTTTTTAGAAGCTCTCTTACTGTTTCAGAAAGTCTGGAATAAAGATTGACATTAAATACAACGTTTATTGGCAGCTGATCTAAAAGACTAAACTAGGCAAATTTGGACACAAGGAAACACTTTTCCAGTAAATATATACTCAGCCTTGGAATGCCTTGTCATTTTCTAGCTTTTTAAGCCTGAAGTTCCATTCTTTGCTGATATACTGTTTTCCCATAAAAACCCGAAAGCAAATGACACACATTACAGGCTTTCAGAGAACAGATGGCTAATGTTCTTCTAGGTTCATTTACGACAAATTTTCTTATTTTCATACTGCTTGTAATTAATAAAAACATATAAATAGATGTGTTGTCTCCTAACCAGAAGATTTTGTTTTTGTGAAGTTCTGTCAATATAGCTAACTCCTTTGGGCTAATACAAAAGGCAATGCTGAACAGACATACTTCTGGTACTGTCTCAGGAATGCAGTTTTAAAAATAGGGACTACTACAGAAGCACTGCAGTAGATGCTGGCAACAGTCAACTCTCTTAAAAAATTAAAGTATGCTGGCAGCTGTTTGAGGAGCTCTACCACAAAATTCAATTTATTTACATGTACTTCATTTATCTTGTTATTAGCTTATAGAAAGTGAATTTTACTAACCATTACCCTTATCTAACTTCTTCAAAATAACACTTTTGGTATTTTTCTGGGTCATCTCACAAGCACTATTGCATTATTAAAGTCACAACTAAATCTAAGTCATAGTCTAACAGTATCTTTAAAAAGAGCTTGGCAGAAACCTTATCCAGAATGTTATCCAACACCTAATGACTTCTTTCTTATGCAAAAGGTAGGTAGCAAGTATTTTATTTCTTTTTTAGAATGATAAATTCAAAACAGCATCTCCTTAATGGCAATACTATTTCAAAGTCTACTTTTACTATACACGTACATTATTTTTGAATCACAAAAAGCTACTATGGGTTAAATTCATATTTGTCATGTATTAGCAATAAGCTTCACCCAGCAAATAACAATTACATTTTTTTTTGCTTAAAAATACATTAAAGTATCTTTAAATACAGCTTGTTTTATATTCGTATTAATATTATTCCTTTCCTTTGTGTATTTAAGAAGAATCTGGTGTGCCACCTTCTGGTAAATGAGTGAAATTATGTATCTCCACACAAGTCACTATTCTTTATTTTAACTTTTAAAAAATACATATATTTCTTAACCTGTATTACATTTAAGCTACATAAATACATCTACATCACAGTCTGAAATAAAGTAAAATTTCCTTCCTGATTTTTTTCAAAAATCAAGCCTTGTACACGCTTCCTATGATTTTTCCATGGTTACCAATATGTCTCCTGAATTCTACAATACATATAAAATTGATTTTTGTCCACCGCTTCCTAGCCACATATGAAAACAACAGGCTTGCTATTTTAATGAATAAGTAACAGCAGTAAACAAAGGAAAAGAAGGTCTCTTACCAATAAGCCCATTTTTCTCTTAAGGTTTGAACTCTCATCATTTGTCATGTTCTTGTGGCTCCCTCTCTCATCAAATTCTCTGGAGTTTTAAAGTTGAGAGCTGTGATGCACAGCTAAGCTCTGCTACACAGTAGCGCACCCCAGTGCATCTGCCTGGTATCGCACCTCACAGCTGTAGCTCCCAACAGCAGAAACGAGCTTTATGCATTCAAAATCTATGCGCTGCACACCTTCCCTTGATAGGAAATTGTAGTCAGCCTGGTTGAACTATTTATATTTCATATCTTAACTCCTGATCAGATACGAAGATCAGAACCTCATGAATCTCGAGCTTAGTGACAGTAAACCGAACAGTAACAGTGTGTTCATCTTCAGAGCAGAGGTGGGGTGAGGCAAAGACTGACACCAGGAGATGTGACTGAGGGAAAACAAGACACGTTTATCTTACGATTTCAAGGGTTACTGTCCTGTTATTTGTTATATTACCTTAAATCTTTATTATCTTTAACTCTTCCCTCTCTACTACGTCCCTAGTAGCCAATCATTAAGTCTTCTCTTTTATTCTTCACCAATTTTCCAGGCATCTACTCCCTACTGTTTATTTGTTTTTTAAACAAATGAACTACTTCAAAGAAATGCATCTAACTGGTCTCTCTGCATCTCCCATCTTGAATCCAGCAATCACACAGCTTCTAGATGACTCTCTTAAAATCCAACTATACGTGACGTAAATTCAATGTTCAGTAAATATTTTGTTCAACAAATATTTGTCAGGAACTTGCTACATGTTAGGTAGGTACTCTGCTGGGTGATACGGATGTGAAGGTGAATAAGACACAGTCCCGAGCTCTCGGGAAGCTTCTAGTTGAGGGAGGGAAGCAAACGTGTACTCTGACAGCACAATATATGGTGATATGGTGTAGAAGCTTTAACAGTACAAGCCCAGGATTCTACAGCAACAGAGGAACAGTGACAAGAGTGCTGCAACTGAGGCTGAAGAATGAGGACTTCACCAGGTGGACTCTAGAAGAAACAGTGTGCGCAGACGCACGGAGGTCTCGGGGTTACAACATGCTGGGAGAATCAGAAAAGTCTTCAATATAAATGGAAGGACTTTATGGTGTTCAGGGGAATGCATTTTAAGATATACAGAAACCAAAGCACAGAAGACCTCATATGCCAGCAAAGAAGTTTAGATTTTACCCTGTGAGCTAAGAGAAGCCATTTCTTGAATGAATAGCTCACTCAAGGAATTAATCAAACAACTGTAGCCAACACTCAGAACTCACTACCAGACTTCCCATTCTGTATCTCTCCAGCTTGCTTTGTCCTTTCTCTCCTTTGCTCTCAAAGTCCTCCTGCAGGAAATTCCTTCCCCTCTCCACTTTTCTAAACTCAATTCATCCTTCTAGATCCAACTCCAATTGCATTCTTTTCTGTGATGTCTTCCATGGTAATCTGAGTCTCCAGTTTTTAAATGTTCCTCCAACACATGGATGATGCATTCTTCCTAATGTTTAGCACACAATGGTCAAGAAACATTTTGGACCCTTTAACTAGAAAGTGAAGCAAGATGGCATGGAGATGACGCTCAGGCAAAAGTCAGAACATGAGGGTAAGTGGCCTAAGAAAGCAAACCTCCTCAGACTTCACCCCACACACTGATCTCAGGAACTTTCCTCACCACTCTCAAGCCTAAAAAGAAAAGGATGTGGATTTAAGGGAAGTGGATCTGTATTGGGCAGCGATGCTGCGTTACTGTGCAACATTGTCGGCTACATACATCTCAGCTCTAGTTCAAAACATTCGGAGAATTAATAAGAAATGGATACCAACAGAAGAGCTGAACGATGGAGCTTTTTGGGAAAAAAAGAGCTGAAAGGAGGGTGGGGGAAGAAGGAGGGGAGGGCTGTGACTGGGTTTACTACCTGCAGTAAAACAAGAGAATTCACCTGATGGTCCATACCATAAACCAAAAGAATTCATGAGGGCCACAGAAACAGATGGGAGAGTGAAGGGAGGGGGGTGGATCCAGGTGGTTTCGAATCTTATGAAGTATTAAGGGAAAAGATCCTAGTGTAACAAGGGGGTGTGTTAAAAAAGGGATAATAGTGTCAGCCCTGAGATTAATCTAGGACAAAAAGCTTTACCAGAGAAACACGTCCTGGGGTGTAAATACTTCGTGTGCTCTCCCCGTGGAACCACGGTCCACGATGCTCAGTGTCAAGTTCTCAGACAAGCTTTCGTTGAAGCTGGCATTTCGCATCCAGTTTTGTCTTATCCTTTTTATGTGTGCATCATCTCTTAGGTTTATGCAATGATGCAAAAACCACAGTTCTTTCTTTTATGTAGACAATAAAAAATCTTTTCATCTTCCTCGACCACTTTATGTTAAATTGGGTTAAGAGGATTCTGCCAATAATTTCAAAAAGCAGTTAATACTTGAAAATATCCTCTCAATGACTTGAAAATGCCCCAGATAAAAGCTGTCTACACCTTCTTTCTTGTTTATTGATTGCCAAAACTGACCACTTTCCTTACTACTCACTTGTAAGGAAAAAAATTCAAATACAGAAATAAATGAAGAATGTGATTTTGGATGTGCACCACACTTTTCTCAAGAAATCTTCAAAAAAGGGCAGTACTTAGAGGACATAAAAATGATTTAATCCATTGGGTCTTCAGAAGAATGTTTTAAAACTATGTGTCAATGGTACCACAGACTTTAAAATGAAGAGAAAATAAGCGAGACCATTTCATCATTTAGTTTTGTGGAAAACAAAACAGTTGCTAGAGTATTTCCCTCGAGCCGGGCAGATAAAAAGCAATAATCATTTTATATTCTACTTTGAACTAGAATAGGTATTTTATCTAAATTCACATGAACTAGCTCATCTAGAAGTTGTAAAAGGAGAAAAGGGAGTAATAACCGCCTCCCAGTAGTCCACAGTAAGTCTTACGTTATTTGTGATGACAGTGTCTATGTTAAACGAGTATAAATAATTCACTTACATTCCATTGAAAATAGTGTCATCATGTCATCTTGTGCCTAGCAGTACTCTTCTCCATTCTTCTGGCCTAGGTAAGGTGTCCCAGAGCAGGATGAGATGAGTGGTTTACAGAGTTTTCTGTCTTGCAGAAATATTCTTAGATGACGGACTTTGAGAACCATGGATCTAAAGAAGGGGTGGTTGGGGATATTTACATTGGGAGCAATTGCTCATATTCCCATAGCCCAGAAGTGCATGTTTCAGGTAAGTTATCTCATTCCAGTAGTTTTATCACTCAATCTAATGGGAAAGGTGGGGACAAAGGGAAAAAAAATGAATTAAGTGTCTTTTCCTGTTACCAATAACTCTGCCTGTACTGTCACTGGATTAGGAAAAATGGAAAAGGGAGTAGAAGGCCATAGTTCCAAAACCTCCCATTCCTAATTAAATGAGGCACAACCCTCTTATATATTCCTAAAACGTAACAAAACTCAGGTCAGACCACTATATAGTAACACAACTGATTCAGGGTAAGCCATCAGTAATTCAAACTACCTAATAGATGTCAACTATTCAAGGTTGACTATGAAATGTAACAACTCATGTCTTACCAACATCAGTCTTGAATCCATTACTATTTAATAGTTATAGTGAGAATTGGAAAGAAGCTAAGTTATACATGGTGGACCACTGGGAAGAAAGAAATTTATCATGTTTGTTTGTTTGTTTGGTGTGGGGGGGAGGTTATTAGATTTATTTATTTGTTTATTTATTTATTTTTAATGGAGGTACTGGAGATTGAACCCAGGACCTCCTGCATGCTAGTCATTTGCTCTACCACTGAGCTATACCCTCCCCTGCAATCATGTTAAGTTTGGAAACACAGACATAAGCTAGATAACATTCCAGTCAGAAGGGCAGACATATGGAGTTAATAAAGAGGTAAGAATACTTCTATTTGTCAATTACTTTTCAACCTACTTTTCCTATCCAGATACTCCACAAAGTATTTTACTTAATTTAAGCGTTAAGTGACAGCCTCAGCCAGTAGAATTCCAACTAAAAAAAGTTTATCAGACCTTTTACTTTCTAAGAGTCTCATTTTCATTTTCACCCCAACTCTGAGGTAGGCGATGCAGATGTGAACATTCCCATTTTACCGGTGAAGAAGCAGTTATTAGATGATTTGACTCGAGGGACATGGCTGCTAAGACAACTGAAAAACAAGAATTTAGGTCCTCTGAAATCTAATTCGGTCTTTATCAATCATCTCTGTATTGTATTAATATTCATTTTAGGGGGAAGAAAAAGACAAACATTACTCCTAAACATCATGAAAAAGGGGAAAAAAGGGTCTTCTCAAACTGGTCGTGGGGAAGTAAATAGTCAGAGGAAGGGAAGACTAGGTCATTAAGGTACAGGATGCTATACAATTGAAGTTGCAGAATGATCAACGTACATCCATGTCAGAAATACCTCCCCAATGCCAATTCCCAGAGCTCCCTCTTATCAATCAATTAGCAATTTCTTGGCATAGACCTGAAATGTGCCATAGTCTCTCACACCCCAGTGGTCTTGCATATGATATTCTCTCCATTTAGAATTCCTGGCCCTCCTTGTCTACCAAAGCCAATTTCTACTCATACTTAAGTGACCAAGCATACCTCCTTCCAGGAGACCTTTCCTCACATCCCTTAGCAGACTCCGGTGCTAGGTTTTCTAAACTCCCATGGCACTTAGAACATTACAGATCCTGCCACTTTGGATTATAACTGTTTCTATAAACTATATATACTATATAAACAAATAGTCTCTCTCTCTATATATATACTATAAACACCTGAGAGTTGTGGCTGGATCTTTCTTATGGCTTTACTATACATAACTCAGTGCCTTTCTTATGGCTTTATTATACATAACTCAGTTATATATAACTCATATAATAACCCCACCATAGGAGGCAATCTTGGTGAAATCAAGTCAGCACAGAGAAGTTCTTCTTGCCTCCAAAAGGAAGCTCGGTTTTCAGATGATAATTAAGCAGGAAACCATGAAAGGGTCTTATACTTCTCAAGGGGTTCAGAACAAGCCTCCCCCAAATGTACCACTTTTGTATGAGGATACTTTGAGCTAAAGGCGATCAAGACTTGCAAGCTCAAGAGAAACCTCCCCCCACCCCCCTTTAACTACCTAGAAGAATTTAAATTGGGGGTCTTTTCCAAAATTAGTTATTACCAGAGATAAATTTTATCTGAGTGGCCCATCTATATGTCAGAGCAAACACCTAATTACCCAACATCTGCTTTTCTTACAGTCCTGTTGTTGCAGGAAAATGGGGCACAAGGGGATGGTTATGTCCCAGGTCTTAGGCGAGTGAGTCCATGGAATGGGCTGCCAAGTAAGGGTCCTTGGATTTGTGCAGGAAAGAATTTAAGAGCAAGCCATAGAAAAGTGAAAGCAAGTTTATTTAGAGAGATACATACTCCACAGACAGAGTGCAGTCCATTTCAGGAAGGAGAGTGGCCAGGGGGTGGGGGGTGGTTAGTTTTTATGGGCTGGGTAATTTCATATGCTAAAAGGTGGGAGGATTATTCCAACTATTCTGGGGAAGGAGTGAGGATTTCTGGGAACTGCTCCACCATTCACTTTTTGGCCTTTTATGGTCAGCCTTGGAACTGTCATGGCGCCTATGGGTGTGCCATTTAGCATGATAATGTATTACAGTGAGCGTATAATGAGGCTCAAGGTCTACTGGGAGTCAAATCTTTGCCACCTTGGGTCTAGTTGGATCTAACCAGTTCTTGTGATATCCTCAATGGCTGAGTCATTCTTTTAATGAATGAATGCCCTGCCCCCTTCCCTCTGGTCTCACTGTGAATGACCCTCCTGTCCTTGGAAATCCCAGGCCCCTATCCCATTCCTTAGCTCAGGATGGCATATATACCTCTCATTTTATCTTTCTGTCTTTGAACCTCTCATATATGTGGAATTCCCATAGATACAAAATTAAATTTGATTTTCTCCTGTAAATCTGTCACACGTCAATTTAATTCTTAGATCATCCAGAAGAACCTAGAATGCTAGTGGAAAGTTTTTTTCTCCTCCTCCACATTTTCTAAACCAAGATGTGAATGGTAAGAAATAAATAAAAGGTAACAATTGCAAATGGTATACCTAAATGACGCCTTTTAATGTTTGTGTGATAGACACTGTGCGTGCCTAGCAGGGTGCCCAGGATAGTAAGTATACAACAACTTTATAATTGATGTGCAGACAAAAACAATAATTGCCTGCCATTTCAGTAAACAATGAATGTTGCCCTCCATCAAGCCATCAGCCATGGTAGCACTAAGACAGTGTACCCTGAGGGGATTCAGGATGGAGAAAAACAGGATACTGGCCCTAGATAGTTCAGATGCATTTGTGAGGAGTAACTTCAATGAGCCGAGATTCTTGCATCTTCCTATACATAGAAAAGCACTAAAATCATTAACTTGAGATGTCTGTTTTTTGTGATTAGTAGTTATCTTTTGATGTTTGACTACATGTTTGTTTGTCTTCCCAGCAAAAACTCCTATATATCCTGGCTCCTGGGTGACCTCTTTGGAACAGTTCCTCAGAGCTATCTGAGAGGCTGTCTCTCAGGCTACAGTCCTCAGTATGTTTCCTGAATAAAATAGGACTGCATGTTTTTCTTCAGTTGACAGGTGGATGGAGGGGTGGATGGCTCAATAAGTGACTGATGAAGTGAACTGAACAAAGGAAACAGCTACAATAAAGAAGGGAAATGCCAGTTATCATTTGTCTAAGTAAAGACAGTATTGGTAAAGCTAGAAACCAAGAAAATGTGTTTCATTGGCTTGTCACCACCTAGACCAATGAACATTGAAAAATGAAAAAGGGTCTCATTTCTACAGACTGCTAATTGAAAAGGATAAAAGCATATTCTTTATAAACTGTTACATCCTATTAAATTATTGTAACCAGTGATGATGAAAGAGTAAATCACAAAATCCAATTTTGACAATAACAGTTCCACTAGATTGAACAAAAAAAATAAAATAGTGGATTCAACCAAGCAAGCCATTGCACATCACCAATAACTAGTAACTCAAAAGGTATGGTGAGCAGTCAAGAGTAAAATACAGAAATGAAGCACAGGAAGGCCAATGCCAACGAGCCCCTGTAACTTTCAAAAGAGAGAAAAATATACATATTTGATTAAACACTTACAAAACTTCCCTTCCAATATGAGAATTATAATTTAGGTTTGAGGAAATGTCTCAAAACCCCTTCTCACTCCATTTCTCGGCCTCCCCCTTTATGCAACTGGCAGAGTAGAAATGGCAAGGATATTAACATACTGAACAATATAAAGAATAAAAGACAATGCAGTTCCCCATAGGGAAGAGCCTATTCACAAGGTTTAACATATGCAGAGGGTTGCGGAGAGGGGTGGTGGCTTCTGCAGCTGTGAGGGCTCACTGATGCGGATCATTAACCACTATCTTCAGTGTGTTCTGGGGTATGGTTAGAAAGGCTAGAGGAAATATAGTGTCTAAGTTCCTATGCACTAGTTGGAAATACAAGAATCATAAAAGCCTATAGGATCCTGAATCCTAAAAGAAAGATTGGCTCAGAAGCCATAGAGAACAGTTGGACAGCAAGGGAGACTGCCACTGACAGTTAAAGGATTAAGTCCCAGAATAATGAAAAATCAGCAGCAAAAAATAGGATTCTATATTAACCAATCACACAACAGCCAAGAGTGAATTCGACATGCCATCTTTTCTAATCCAAAATGTGTAATTAATTATGCCTTTCCTTATTGCTTTCATCATCTCAACCTTCCTTGACTCTTTATTTGTGTGAATGTTGACTCCACTTTCAAGTTCCCCTCAACCCCAGACCCACCTTATTTATTCAACCCCACTTCCCATTATAAGCCATCCCAGATTTGCACACAACTGGGAAAACACAGATCTTGCTTACCCAGAACTGCCATGGGAATTATATTTTTTTCTTTAAAATTTCACCTTATAGTTTCTATGGATTCAAGAGAATCCACACAAAGTGTTACACAGAAGACAGCCTGGGGGAGGGAGGCAGAGTGGAAAGGGAAATTAGCAGAGGCTTTCCTTGTCTCTATCTTCTACAGTGCCAGCTCTCCCTCCCAGAAACTTTCTCTCCAACTCTTGTGCCTACTCCCTCCCTCCTTCCCTCCCTCCCTCTCTCTGTTTGCTCTGTACTATTGCCAGAAATTCCAGCAATTACAGGTTCATTTTAGCTAAAAAGAAGTCTGTTGAAACTGCACCAAGTACAGCTGCCAGGAAGAGGTGGCTATCAGTTGTTGCCACCTTGGTGATCTGAATGAGTTCAGTCAAATTTCTTCAACTAGCAAAGAGCTGCTGCCCTCAGGGGATGGGGAAGGCTGGTGGTGAGAGGGAGCCTTCTGGAATCCTGGCAACCTTGGGTGGGGTGCTATTTGAAGGAAGTTAGCAGGAGGGGGCCTTGTCGCTGGAGAAACTTCACTAGATAGAGAAAGAGAAACTGAGATTAGATAGAACAACAAAGCTCAATTTCCAGCACCACTGTGTCTTCAAGCCCAGCATCCACCATGCCTTTCCTGACCCCCTGTCCCCGGGCCCTGCAGCCCAGGCTAATACTGGCCATGGGATAGGTCAGCTACTTAAGTCAGTTAAATACAATATTTTGGGCAGGGCCAGAAACCTCACTGTAATGTACATGATGTATCCTGTCCAAAATATGATCTGTAAATAAACCTTTAGAATTCATGCTCTTGATAGATAGGAAGGTACTTATACTTTTCAACATATAACTCCTCCCCCTCCCTCAATATACACACCCTCGGCAAGTGGTCTCTTCTATTTTGGAGATGCTGAATTTTCCTCCCACCATCCGTTTAATTCATGAAACAATACCCTTGGCTAGGCTGGAGCCTCTCCTCTGTTCACACAAGTTCTGCCTGTTCTTAAGTTGCAAATCAAGCTCCACCCTTTTGAAGCCTAATTTGATCCTCTGACACTCTCCAACACTCCTAGAGGAGAATGTCTTCACCTCTAGACTCCAGTTGCTCTCACCTCAGCCTTAGAAATAAAGACTATAAGCTAACTTTTCACAAACAAAGGCAATACATTCACCACCCTCACCCCACCTCCCCTCAAACAATTAACAAGCATCTACCTTAGTTGTGTTTAGGCTGGAAGTTCAAACCTGAGTCAGCCCAGTTCCTCACAACCCTAAAGGTGGTCACAGCCCAGGGAACATCAAGCACACCATACGATGTGGGACGCATGACAGTGGAGGTGTGCTCAAGGCGACATGAACGCATGTGGGGAGCCTGAACGGCGGAGAATCAGGCCAGTTTCAGACGTGACACCTGAGCTGTGTTTTTAAGAATCAGCAGCAATTCCTCAGGCAGTCAAGTGACACAGAGGGGATGGTGAGGACAGAGAGAGGCAAAACTAGTTAAGGCAAAACTGCAATTGTGACAATATAAAGTGTTAAACTAAAGCAGTTAGTAGGGGACATTTACAACAAGTTTTTGGGAGACAACAGACAGGACTTACTAATCAGAGATGATGATAATGGCTAACATTTGTCGATCAGTTACCATGTGCTAAACAGTGTTACAAATGCTTTACTCACAAAATCATTCAATTTCGCTTTACTACGAGCTTATTATGTAGGTACAATTAATATCCCATTTTACAGAAGAGAAAACTAAGGAATAGAACAATCAAGTGATATGATCGAAGTTATACAGTGAGCAAATGCTGGAACTGGAATTTGACTCCAGACAGTCCAGCTCCAGAGGCCACTGCTTAAGCTCTGTATCCATTATGCTTAAATGTGAGATTGCTAGGGAGAGGGGAGCCCAGGGCTGAGAGAAAATGGGAGAGTAAGAAAGAGCCACAGCTATGGAACTTGAACACATTGTCTGTTGCATTTATTCATTATTTCTACTCCTTGTATCTAATGTCAAAAGCACGCCTCTGCTCCCTATCCCCCTATATAGTCTAGCATTTTCTTCAGTGGGACTGGTAATCCAACAGGTACCTAGTCTTGATCTCAGCCTGTTTTTAGTTTTTGCACTTGGCACATTCAGTCTCTTCCTAAAATTATTTACAGATATGGCTTACCCCCTCTGTTAGGCTGAAAGTATCCAACACAAAAAACACATCTTATTCACCTTTGATGAACAGCATCCAGTATCTAATATGTATTCAATAAAAATTAATTGGCTTGAAAACAGAATAATAATGATTATTTTTTAAAAATTTTTTATTGATTTATAGTCATTTTACAATGTTGTGCCAATTCCAGTGTAGAGCACAATTTTTCAGTTATACATGAAATAATGATTCTTAAAGTTTTCTATTCTTCAGTCATCAGTGAATAGCCTTCGTTTATCATCTCAATATTACCTTTATTATTTATTTTTTTCTTTAAATCAACCCTTTAAAATGTGCATTTATCTTAAAAGGGAAACTTACACTTATTACTGCAAATGGGAAACTGCTATAACTTACCATAATGAGAAGGCAACTATAAAAACAGGCACAACTCCTAAGACAAGACATGCCTGCTTGTACACAAACTCATTCTATTCCCCACGCAGTACCACACGCACCACGCTACGGGGTAGAGTGAGGTTTTTTTCTCTTGAAGGGAAATTCACATATGATAAAATTAGCAATTTTAAATTGAACAATTCAGTGGCAATTAGTGCCTTCCGAACGTTGGGCAACCACAACTTCTATCTTGACCCAAAATATTTTCATTTGCCCCAACATAAAAACCCATACCCAATAAGCAGCTGCTGCTGATTCTCCCCTGCCCACAGCCACTGGCCACCACCAATATGCATTCTGTCTCAACGGATTTATCTGTTTTGATATTTCATGGAAATGGAATCCTACACTATGTGACCCTTTGTGCCAAGCTTCCCTCACTGAGCGTAATGTTGTGGGGGTTCACCACAATGTGTAGAGTACCAGTACTTCATTTCTGTTTATGGCTAAATATCACACTGTCCGTATACACCACAAAACGTGTATCCACTCATCTGTCAACGGACATTTGAGCTATTTCCATCTTTCGGCTCTTGTGAATAGCGCTGCTGTGAACATGCAGGTACATGCATTTGTTTGCCTACCCACTTTCCTTTCTCTTAGATATATACCCAGGGGTGGAATTTCTGGGTCATAAGGTAATTCTATGTTTCACTTTTTGAGGAACCCCTGGGGTAGGTTTTATACAGGACAGTCTTTTGTGTTTCAAAATAACATGTGGAATTAAAGGATTTCACACCAAAATGTGTATCTCCAAACATATGACATGTAAGGCAAGAGGTTCATTCTTATCTCGCTTACGAAAACACAAGTTTCCAAAAATTTTCATCATATTTGTGTGATAGCTGTTTTCTTTGCAGTTGGACCTTTCACATCAGCAGCAGATGGTTCAGGCAATTAGTCAATTAGGTCTTCATATATGAAGATACGTGACTGATTTCATCAAAATCATGCCCTAATATTAGCATTTCCTTCACAGTCTGGCACCTTTACACTTAAAAAATTCCACTATACCCACTGATCCATGTTAGTTCAGCAACAAAATAGAAAACCACCACCAACAAAAAAACAGAGCACAGGCTTGATTTACAATGACATATCCTACAAATACTTCGTAGATTTAAAAATTACCATTTTCTGGATGTAAAGTGTTGCTCTCTCCTTGAAAAGACCGCAGCCATGCATTCCCGGGCATGCCTGAGCATGGCGAGTAATTCAGTTGGTCTGGATGAGATGCTGTTACCTGCTCTAGTCTTGACTTCACCAATAATATCCATGAAATCACAAGTGTGATACACCAGGCTTTTTTTTCATCATAAGCATTACAACAAACAACAAGCCTATTCAAATTGAAAGTGTAAGTCTGTGTGCCGCCTGTCATCTTTATACTGCCAGTAGCACGCAGGCCAGATTTCAGAAAACACTGATCTCACATGAGCTGTTTTTTAAAACTGCACATGCTATGCTCACATATTATGTTTGCCAAATAAATATGAAGTTGCCATCTTGCCTGCAAACTGACAAAGAACAAACGTACAAATCAACACAAAGAAATTCAAAACTGAAGAAGAGCTTTCTAATAAATCTGAAGACTTACACCCCTTGACTTCCTAAGAGAAAGGTGAAGTATCTTTGGTGGGAATCTTGCAGAATCCAAGCCGTGAGGGCTAGTGTTTTCTGGAAGAACTCACAGTCACTTGCACTTTGCAACATCTTCCACTGGGAGATGCACTCACCCTGTGATTTGACATAATACTTTGCATTCAAAGAGCACCCATCTCTAAATTAAATAGTACGCTACATTTCCTCCCATAGTCAACCATATCATCCCTTAGAATGCACTACACCCACTGACACACTATCTACTGGCAAACAAGACAGAATAATTCTTAAACATATCATTTCCCTTTTTCAATGTAGAGATTATCATGGAGAATCTTTCTATTTATTCTTGTTCTCAGGTGAAAGCATTTAACCAATTTTTCAAATGTTAGTATCCATGGATATATACAAAAACAGAATATATCTGAAGAGCTGCATAAAAAGTAGAATTTTCTATCTTGAAGACCTTTACTGCCACTGACTGCCCACCTAAAAGTGGAGGGGAGTTTCAATTAAAAAACAAAACAAATGAACAAAAAACTGTCTCCAAGCCAAATATTTTGAAAATAAGTCTAAGACATAATAAAACAATTTAAGAATAAACGTAAAGATTAAAGATGATAATACATGTAAGGTGCTTAGCACAAGGCCCATCTGTGTCACAGTAATTTAACAAATGGCAGTTTAGATCCTTCAAGATCAGGTGGTTCTCCTTATTCCTTGGAACTAAACCACAAATCCTCAGGCCACAATTAAATTATAATTTCAGGGTCCCCATAATCCTATTTGTTCGCCTATTTTGGCACCCAGCACATTCTGCCTCATCTAATAATTATAGGCATTTATATATGTTTTATTAGGTTGCAAGCACCCCTGAAGGCTCCTGAAAGCTTGTAAAAGAAAATGCAACTGAAAAATGAAAAACGTGGAAGACAAAACCATTTAATAAATGCAAATAATATCACCTTGCTCTTGTATGATGCCTACTAATTACAAAGCATGTTCACATCCTTGATTTCATTAATCTATGATCTTTTATTATCTTTGCTTCACCAAGAAGGAAATTGAGACACAGGGAGGTCAAGTGACAGCTTGTTAAAGGCAGAGCTGGGATTAGAAATGGAGTTTATAAAGGCGAAGAGGGAGAGAAAGGGATGAGAGTAACTAACAGCAAAGGCGAGGGCCGGGGAGAGAGAGTGGAGACATCCATGGGCACAGAGAGGCTTGAAGGGAAGAACATTTCAACTTCATGGTATTTTAAGACATTTCCCTAAAGGATTTCTGAAATGTGTAGTCTTGATTTTCTCAACTACAGACACAATAGTATCATCTCTTAAGAGTCACCCTGCAAGTGGTATAAGGTGACTCGTAGGGACATTTACTTGGTTGCGTCTGTCTAGGCCTAATCAGAAGAGAAGCCAAACACTAATCTGAACTGGGGGTTTCATAAAAAGAACTATTAACTCTGACAGGGGATTAGAATAACAGGGAATTGGCTAGTAAGAAGTGAAGAGAATTCTTAAAAATACAGGACTGTCAGGTATGAGGAACAACTACTCCCTCTAGGGCTGAGATAAAGTACCCAAGGAAGAGACTTCTCCCCCAAGGCCAGGACTCCCAGGAAGTGCCTCCCACCCAGGGCCAAGACCCAGGCCCTATACGGAGAGGACACAGTTCACCGAAGGGCAGAGAAGTTGATGTGGTGCTCATCTTTGGATTTTCTGGAAAACTGAGCCAGCTTTGGAGTTTTCCATAAATTTCAAAGATGAGCCTATCATTTGGAACATACTGGAAATGCGCCCTCTGGAAGTGCCTTACCTGAAGCACTCTGCCACAGAACTGTGTAAAGGGGTGCCAGGAAGAGCTCCTGACAATTGGGGAAGAAACTGTGCACAGAGAAGACGCCGGAGTTGCCTGAACAGTCTGCTGAGCAAGCTCGCAGGAACCAGGAGGCAAAACCCTCTCCTCCTGGTACACCCCTCCAGGATCCTCCACTAACAAAGCTTCAACGCCAAGTGGTAAAAGAAGCAAATATTCAAAGGCCTCAGGTCCATGTCCCCAGAGCAGGCAAATAGGGAGGATTTGAACCTGAGGGTCAATAAATCATAACTAGCACACTGATTAACTGAGAAATACGGTTTGTAAGCAAGTAAGAGCCAAATTACAGCAAAACTAGGTACAATAATTGTTTTACCAAGTCTACATTCTGGACAAATTTGCTAGAATAAGAATTATGCAGCTGTGTTGCTTTGACTCTATGACTTCATACTATGTAGAAGACAAGTGGATGTATACCAACTCATATCCACTTACGAGGTTTTAATTAGGTAAATATGTCTTCACAAAATTTTGAAGGCAAAGAGTATTTGACTTCTTACCTATGTAATATATCCTGCCAGGATGCTGGAGAAGAGAACCATAAAAGACCATGCAGAATAAAGAGGTCAAATCACCTCTCCATCCAGAAGCCAGATGGGACAATGATACATTATGAATGTGTGGCAATATATTGGAGCTATGGAATTATTCCTAAAATAACAATTTTGCATGTTAAAGTGGTCTTTATTGCCAAAGAACTTTCATAGCTGCTAACTCATTTTAAACTTGTAAGATGGAAATTGTTAGCCCATTTGATGGACAGAAACATAAACTACAAATACCAAAAATTCATCAGTTAATCTAAATTCACATAGCTATTTGCTATTTCTCTTTCTCAACAGAGACCGACCTACAGGGTCTAAAGTACACTTATCTCTTTGGCCAAACAAATGCATCCAAGAGGTTCTTTCAGGCGAGAAACAATCTGTATCAGAGAATCCCAACTGATCGCTGGCAATTGTGGGTGGTTTTCTCTTGCTCCATTCTCCTCAAACTGGTACAAAATAAACTTAATTTCAATTTACTTTGATTGAAAGCATATTTAAGGAATCTGGCAACATGCAAAGGTTACATTATCACTGGCTAGAGATGAGTACAAAAGTAAAGTTCTGTTCACTTCAATAGTATTCAGGGGAGTGTTTTCCCATGCTTTTTGGGTTTTGTGGACCAGTGAAATATCAAAAACATCTTGGGGTCCTACAAAGGGTAGCCAACTTTATTTTGCAACGTAAGAATATTTTAAAAGTCACCAATAAATACATTATCCCATATCCACAATTTCAAGATCCAAACAATTGGAAATCAAATGGTCCTTTTTCTTGTCTGTAACTCAACTCATTTGGCAGCAAAATCTGAACTGACTTGAACTCATGCAACAGAAAAGTCTGACCGGACCCAATGGGAGGCTATCCACAAGCCGTTTCTAACTCACAAAGTAGAAATACTCCTACATTTCACTGCAGAAATATTATTCTGATTATGGGGTGTCAATTCAGCTTCTGCTGGGGCTGTTACATAATATAGGATACATTAACAAACAAACTGCCTAAAAAACAAAAAACCTAAATTCTGAAACACATCTTGCCTTAAGGCTTTCATTAAAAAAAGGGCAAAAGGACATTTTAACAACCAAAAAGTAAAAGACAATCTCAGAATAGAGGACGGTTTTTGATAATCAATAAGCTTAACATTCCAAGAGAAAAAAAAAATCACTAAATTGTTGTTTTTCCTATTTTACGCCAGATCTGTGATAATACCCACAACAAACTAGCTTCCAAGTGCTAACTAGAATCTGGGACTCAGTGTTGTTAGAAGACATTCTCCTCAGGTGGCTCCATGCTCGAAAGATGGTCTTTGGGATTTTTTCATAGTCTGGGCAGGACTGTCATTCTAGGACAGGAACAAGTTAAGCCAGAGATAAATGATATTTATGCAGCAAAAGAGCCAGTGGTCATGTGGAACCTATCCAACAACAGAATTTTTAAATGTTTTTTCCCCTTAAACTCCCTCTAGTATAAAGATCAGAAGGTGCTTGCATTTCTGATCCAGATCTAACTGAAAAGGTTCTTTGATTTTTAAAGGACTACTGTAACTGAATGAACGTGTATGTACAAAAATAAATGTAGAAAAATCTAAATATATATCCTGATTGTTAGAACACTGGGCCAGCTGGGAGGAAAACCCACTATTGAATCATCTTGTTGCATAAGAATCTTACTACGGCTTTTTCAGACTGCTTCTCTCTGAGCACCACCTATTCCCTGAACAGTCTGATGTACTAACAAAACTGGACTACTCAGACGTGGCAAATTCTCTCCTAGCAGATGCTATTGAATCAAGCATCCTGAAGCTGAAGAGAGATCACTTAACCTCTCCTATAAGGGCCACCATCTGCATCTACAGACAAGCCAATAAATTACTCAGTTCGACCACACACATTTAATGAGTCTCTACTTTGCATTAAGTCACTGGATTAGATGCAGGAAATGGAAGGCTAGAGAGGCACATGTCATTTTCATCATGGACTTCGTAGTCTAGTCGGGAGAGACTATTAAAAAGGTAATTATTACGCAATGTGCTAAGTGATATGATAGATGTACAATCAAACACAGGGGATGGAATATCATGTAATTCAGTCGGAAGCAGAGAGCAGAGTATACAGATCCAGCAAAAACAAAGGCACAGAGGGTCTGAATAAACTGTGAGAGGTCTTAATCACAGAAAAGATTATTGCATTTCCTCTTGAGTATTATATTACCTCTTAACCTTCACCCTTCTATTTAATTTCATAATATAAATAACTCCATACTGTAAATCAGGAGCAAGGAAATCCAACAAAGATTAGAATAAATCTTTGATGAGAATAAATCTGATGCTCATAGAATATCAAATACTCTTTTCCCTCCCTTCGTCATCTGGTGCCTGTGCCTGGTTGGTGCTCTGAGCATCTGTTTACTTACCTATTGGGTAATCCAACATCATCACAGAAGTATGAAAGAATGCTGCATATTTGGCAAAGGAAAAATAATGCGGTACAGCAACAGTGCAGGTTATCAAAATGAGAGGTGGCAGAAAATGGGGCTAGAAAGGTAGTTTGGGAGGCCAGTATGAAGGGCTTTCTATGCTGTGCTAAGGAACTCGGACCTTTTGAACTCATGTCTTGAACCTTAAATCCAGGAAGAGGTTACTGTGTAATAGGTTTTAAAATTGTCTCCATTCAAAATGTTATTATAAGAAAGAAGTAGTGCTTCCACAAGTTATCTGCAGAATCGTCTTATTCCCAACTGCCTCATTTTCTGACATCTTATTTCTATAATATTGGTAAGTAATAATCAAATCAGAAATAATAATTAATTGGCAAGTTAAGAACTCAAGGTGACAAGCAAAAATACCACAAAATATAATGAAGAAAATGTGGATGTTGATGGCCTAGAAACACTATTTATATAAATAACAACAACAAAAAGTGTGTGAGATAACTAAACATCCAGTAGAAGGGTAGTAATCATTAAAAACTGTTTGTGAGCAAAAAAAGTCACAATAACTTAAAAGTCAAAAAAAAAAAAAAAGGTCATTCCCTTTCCCTTCCTGAACAGTTTAGCCGGAAAGCCGAATTAGTGGGGCTAAGCACAGCCAGCATCCTCTGGTGGGGAGGTGAGGGAGGGTGTGTTGAAGCCCCTTTAAGATGCTTCAGAGCTCGATGAGGAAGGCATCACTGCCGGTACATCAAGGGTGGGCTGGCATGGTGAGCTGAACCCAGAACAAAATGCGGACAGGATTCACGCAGGGGGACAGCAGCTGCAGCCAACTGACCAGGACTATTGCAGGCCAACATCTGGGGAGGGAGACGGCAGGGTGCATTGACAGTATATGGGCCACGCGGCATTGGCCAAATCATGGGAGGCACTTTTCAAATGTTAGAGATTGAGGGGTGAAAACACAGAAAGGTAGAAAACTAGAATGAGCTCTATGGTGTTGGATTAGAATTTGAGGTATTGGGGGGAACCCATGGTTTTCAGTATATAAAGATATTGAAATAGAGATGTAAGTGCATATGTGTGTGTCTTATACACACATACATATATTTCCTACCTCTGTCCACTGAAAGGGCCTGGGAACAGCAATACCCCAATAGCAATGAACACATATGGAACATGGATTTTGATTCTAGAAACAATTTTCCACTAAAAGGAGCCAGGATAACTGATTCCAGGGCGAAGGCAGAGAAATTTACAATACGAACCAGAAGGAAACGAAGCATGCAGGAAATAAGAGGTGAACTCAACATGTAAAGCAATAATGGAGACATGTGAAAACACATAGAAACTAACTCGAATGGGCTCCTACTGGCCAAATTTGGGACCATTCAGAATCAAAATAAGTAACATATTATGACTCTTTGAACAAAACGGGAACTTACGACTCCACACTGATACAAAAAAATAAATACTTAAAAGTTTGATGAGTTCTAATTATTAGAGAAGTATATATCAAAGTCACAATGAAGTATCATTTCATACCAGTCAGAATGGTTATCATCAAAAAGTCTCCAAATAATAAATGTTAGAGAGGGTGTGGAGAAAAGGGACCCCTCCTACACTGCTGGTGGGAATGTAAATCGGTGCAGCACTATGGAAAACAGTACGGGGGTTCCTTAAAAAAAAACTAAAATTAGAGTTACCATGTGATCCAGCAATCCCACTCCTGGGGGTATGTCTGGAGAAAACTCTAATTTGAAAAGATACATGTGCCCCACTATTCACAGCAGCACTATTTACAATAGTCAAGACATGGAAACAACCCAACTGCCCATCAACAGATGCTTGGCTTAAGATGTGAGATACATACACACATACACACACACACTGGAATGTTACTCAGCCATAAAAAAAAGAACAAAATATTACCATTTGCAGCAACATGGATGAATTTAGAGAACATTACACTAAGTGAAGTAAGTCAGACAGAGTAAGACAAGTATACGGATATCACTTATATGTGGAAGCTAAAAAATAATACAGAAACAGACTCACAGATATAGAAGACAATTTGTGGTTTCCAAAAGAGAGAGAGAAGGGGAGGAGGAATAAATTAGGAATATGGGATTAACAGATACAAGCTACTATACATAAAACAGATAGATAAGCAACAAGGATTTTCTGTATAGCATAGTGAATTATATCCAATATATTATAATAACCTATAATGGAAAATAATCTTTAAAATATAAATATATATAACAGAATCACTGTGCTGTACTCTTGAAATTAACATAAAATTTTAAATTAACTATACTTCAATTTAAAAAAAGTCTGAGGAGGAATAACATATTTATTGAGTCTCAAAGTACTCCCACGACTTGTCCAGAAATACCATTAATTAGAAAAGGGAGAAAAAAGTAATTTTACAGTGGAGAAGCCTGACAAGACAGCTGCTTAATCAAGTTAACATCACCGAAGTGGGACAAATTAAAATCACGTGTCACCTGATAGGATGCAATGATTATCCACGCGATTTCCTGCTAAGAAAGAAAATCTGAACATTATCATGACAAACCTTTAGGACTAACCCAAACTGGAGGACATTCTACAAAATAATTGGTCTTTAGTCCTCAAAAGTGTCAAGGTTATGTTAAGTCAAGCAAGGACTGAAGAAGTGTTCCAGATGAAGAAAGCTAGAGTGACATTACAATTAAATGCAATACATAATTCTGAACCGGAACTTTTTGCTATCAAGAACACTTTGGGGATAACTGGAAAAATCTGAATGGACTTTGATTAGAATGTAGTAATGCATTCATGTTAACTTCCTGATTTTGATGGTTGAGTTGAGGTTATGTAGGAGGATGCTCTCATTTACAGAAATTAGACACCAGAGAATTTGAGGCTAACAGATATTGTGTCAGCAAGTTACTCTAAAATGGTTCAAGAAAAAGAAAAGTTCTGTGTTCTGATATTGTAGTTATTCTGTACATTTGAAACTGTTTCAAAGTAAAAAGTATTAAAAATAGGAAAATGTTAATACAAATTTCAGTACATGTATAAGTGATGTTGAAGAGAAATGGGCACACAGATAGATACTCTTGATATATTAAGTGAAAAATGCAAATACCAAGTAGTATCTATAATATGAGCCCATTTTTATAAAAATAATTTTATACACACATTTTATATGAATATAGACCAAAATATTAACTGAGTAGTTGGATTATGATATAAATTTTCTTTTTTTCAATAAGTACTTTCTAAGTTCTAAAAATAGACATTAATTTTGCAATACAATTTATTTTTTTAAATGTACCGTTTAGAACAATATATAATAGCAATATGGGGAAATGTTAATATTGCATCATTATTAGAGGAAAAACATGATACAAAAATACATACCAGGTATAAGACTAATTTTGCTTTAATAAAAAAAGGAAGAAAAAAATGATAGTGAAATATATTTAAATGTTAAGAGTGGTTAAATTTGAATGATAGCACTAGAATTTATTTTTTATTTATACTTTTCTGTATTTTTCTAGATTTTGTACTATGAACATAGATTATTTTACAAGAAAAAAATTTTTTTGTCCATTAGGTGATGATTAAGATTATTAATAGTAAGGAAAGTGTTAATGGCATCACCTTGTCTAACACAAAATTGTGCATACATCACGATAACCATGTAAAATACGTGCATGGAAAAAGAGTTGAAAGGATATATGCCAACACAATAATTGGTTTACCTTAGATAAGGTAGAATAATGTGTGATGTTTTGACACAGCATTGTGAAATGATTATAAATCAATAAAAAATGTTAAAAAAATGTGATTTATTTTTCTGCATTTTCCAAAATTTCTGTAATTTTCATACACATACAGATGAAAATATATGCATACATATAATAAAACAGGTATAAGTTCTCTTAATAAGGGAAGGAAAGTACATGAGGGGCATTAGAATAAGAATTTGTGATGTTTTAGAGAATAATTTTTAAAACTGAAAAAGAGCCATTATCTTAACACCTTCCGAAGGCAAACATACAACATGGTAGAGTAGATGGGGACATTGGGTGTGGTAGGCAGAACAATGGCCCCCAAAATTGTCCATTGCATAATCCCCAAGATCTGTGAATATGTTACATTACATGGAAAAACAGACTTTGCAGATATGATTAAATTAAAGGCTATGATGATGGGGGGATTATCGTGCATTATTCAGGTGGGCTCAATATAATCATAAAAATTCTTAACATTGGAAGAAGGAAGCAGAAGAGGTCCAAGTGATGAGATATGAGATGACCCCAACCCATTGTTGCTGGCTTTGAAGATGGAGGAAGAGAGAGCAAAGGAATGCAGGCAGCATCTGGAAGCTGAGAAACACAAGGAAATGGATTCTCCCTTAGAGACTCCAAAAGGAACGCAGTCCTGCCTATACCTTGACCTTAGCCCCATGACCTCCAGAACTATAAGATAATAAATCTGTGTTGTTTTAAGCACTGAGATTGTGGTTATTTGTTATGGTAGCAAGAAGAAACTAATACATGGTGCTACAGACAGCTAGAAAGAAATTGTCCAATGATTTTAGCAATCTGTTTAACAAGAAACAAAATGACTGAGGCAGAATGAGTTGAAAATGAATTAACAATGTTGTTAACAGCAAGAGTTGTGTACAGATGTAGATGTGTCATTTAGTATATGTTTATGGTCAAATAGTACACTACAATTGTTAGAGTAGGCAGATAGCTAGATATGAGCAGAGAAAGGCAGACATGAGCCAAGTGGCATATTATCTTGTAAACGGGGGTCCTTAGGTAGACAAAGAAAAGCAGGAACTTCTGGACTGACAGGAAACTACACATTTTGGGGTGACAAGAGTCCTGGAGGTAGACAAAGGTGAAAAAGGCAGGAATCTCCAGCATCTGAATGTAACCTTTTGCTGATTATGCCCTGATTACAATAAAATTAGCCTTGCAGATTAGAAGTACCCATCATGCACCGACACCATGACACTTCCAATCAAGGCTAAAATAAGGACAAACAACCCTCGTACCCTTGGGAAGGTGGAGCTGGGATGGAAATCAGGGAATAGGACCCCAAATCCCTCCCTCTCCAATAAATATTCCACCCATTAATTTTTACACTCTATGTAACCAATTTACTAAAGAAACTCAGGGCAGCTGCTCACCTGAGCCTGCCCGCTCAACCCTTGAGAGTGGACTATCTAACCCTTACTAAATCCTCACTTTATTTTCTCGACTTCTGTGTCTTGCCTCTTAATTCCTTCTGCGACAAGAATCTACTCTCCGGTAACAGAATAGCACTCATAGTAACGTTTAGGACACTGATTGGGTTAAGTTTTTTTTATCTACCTCCCTACTGGCCACTGATTATCAGATTAAGACTCACTGTCATATTGTGATTAATGTAAGGACTAATTCCCTTATGAATAGTTATCCATCCCACAGAAAAGAAACTACTTGAACTATTTAGCCAAAGTATTTTACACATGTAAACAATGACAAAGACTATCTACCAATTTAACTGTAAATACACAATACAATCCCCCAAATCTAAGAGAATACATTTAATTAGAGAAACCACCTTTTTTTGCTTTAAATATGCAAAATGTAGGTTGCTGAGGTAAAAATGAAACTGTATATTGGAAAACCTCGGAAAACCTGGGTGCTTGTGTCTTGGTTCTTTCTCTTCCTATGTGAACTTGGAAAAGTTCTCTCACCTTCACATATCCTGTCTTTTGACATTTAAGAGGGTTGAACAATATCTCTACAATCTTCTTCTGTCTCTAAAGAAATGCAGTCTCTTATTTGTGGAGCCACAACTATTCTCAGAAAAACAAATAGCCTTAACTCTGTTTGTAACTCCTCTGAAAAATCAACTGGAATTGCTTTAGCGTCCACCTTCCATGGAGAACAAAGTAATTCAAGCATATCATCTCACTGTCAAGACAGGAGAAAGTATTTCTGTTCTGAAAACAAACAAACAACAAACAAACAAAAAACAAACAGGAGAAAGAAAAAGAAAGAAACTGGTACTGTATTAAATAAATTACCACTGTTAACGGTGGCAGAGCCAGGACCAGAAAACAGGGTTTTTCAAACACTAAACTCAGGACTGCATTCTGCCTTTTCAACAGAAGGGTCCGTGAGGCAAATGAACTATTCTTAAAGGGAATGGGTGGGAGTATGAGATCAAAAGTTAATATTTATGTACTTTCTCCTTCATGTCACATGGTCAAAGGATCAGTGTAACATGAAGGGGCACACCGTAGGGTCCAGAGATCAAATAGCTACTTGCTTCCTAGAGGCCACATGGGTTTTAGCACTGCCTAGTGGAACCTAGAGAGGAAAGCGTGTTCTGGGTGGCCTCCCACTGACTCAGACAGCCACCGGGACTCGACAAGGCGAAAGTGGGAGCTAAGCCGAGCCGGAGGGACCTGCCAACTCCGGACAATGGCTGGTCTCAGACAAGTTCAGACAAAGTTACATAATACTATTTTCAATAATGCGCCAGGAAAAATAAATGACACGGTCTACATCTAGGCACAGCTCCTGTCAAAAATAACAAGTTAAATTCAAATTCACCCTGCTGCCTCTGTTACTCTGTTTCCCGGAAAACAGACTGCTAAAATCACCAGAGGATTCTTTTTAGCTATCTAGAGCTCAGGTCTATGTCAGCTGTGCTAGGCGGTGCTGATCAAGGAAGATGTCTCCACCTTCAGGAGAATTTATTTCATAATAGACTACGGAGAAGGAGGAATGGCCTTTCCCTGGATGGCACACTAAGGCCTTGGGCTCCCAGAGGAGACTCCTAGGAGGGCTGCCTGAGGGTCACGAGGCTTTCAGTTGCCCGAGCTGAACCCCAGAGGCAGGCACAGAAACAGTAGTCCAGAGGAAGAACAGAGTTCCTTCCATGGAAAAGAAAAAAAGGTACTACACTTCTCTGTTCATTTTAAATTAAAATGGAGCAATGGGAGAAAAAAAAAGTGTCAGGAGACAGGAAGTCAAAATATCACACAACACTGATAAAAGACTGAGGAAAACTCTGTTGTCTGACCGCATATTTTTTATCATCCACATCAATTAAGGCTCTGAATTATTTCATGACCCATGTTCCTGGTCCCATGTAACCCATGAACCCACTGTGGTTCAGGAGCCTTGGAAATTTTACATCTTTTAACACAAACTATGTAACTTGCATTTGTTGGGGAGATGAAAAGGTAGAAACACTGAAAAGACTGGGAAAGGAGAGAAGCGAAAACTGTCTAAAGAAAAACTTAGTCAACTTCCAGGTTCCCGATTCATTTATAACACTTAACTTATTAGTTAATATGCATGCACACCCAAAATATAGCAGGGCTGCCTTGGCCTGAGGGGCAACATCATGGGTAGTAGCTAAGAAGTCCTAAGGGAGCTCACAACCCAGAGAAGGGGACAGACAGGCATATGGTTAAGTGCATGGACTCTGAGCTGAACTTCCTGGGTGTGAACTCTGCATCCATTCTTCTCAGCGACAACTGACTTAAACTTTCTGTGCCTCAACAGCCTTGTTTGTAGAATGAGAATAATGATAGCACCTTCTTCATGGGGTTATTATGAGAATAAGATAAATCTGAATACAGAATTTTATATATATATATATACAGGTTCGAACCAGTGCAAAGTAAATGCTATGTGAGTGTCAGCTATTATAGTGACTACTCCCATACAACTAGGACTACGACTGGGACCTCAATCGCCATCGTCACCACCACTGAAATACAAGTCGATGCTATGGGAACCATACGAAAAGAACACCTAATTCTGTTTGGAAGAGGACTGGGGTACAGGCCAGGGAAATACGGCAGAGGAGTAATACCTTTGCTGGGTCTGGAAGGATAAACAGGAGTTGGTGAGGCCAAAAACCAGGGAGAAGGTGTACCAGAAAGAGGGATGGAAACAGGAGGCAAGGTGTCACCTTCCAATGCCAGGGGAGGCTGCACCACAGGGCCTGGGCAGGTGCAGAGGAGCCATGGGCAAGGCCTGGCCACACTGCGAACCAGTGAAGAAATCCAAAAAAGGAAATGATATGAACATACATATCTACATTCCAGAAAGATCATTATGGCTGCAAGGGGAGGGATGGACTGGAAGGGGAGGAAGAGGTAGGAGGTAGAAGAAAAGAGGCCAAAAACCAGTGTAGAAAGATATTAAAAAGATACAGGCGACAAATTATGTGGGCCTGAAATAAGAAAGTGGTAATAAGAACAAAGCAACAGGGGGAGTGGATTGGAGAAAAAATTAGGAAGGAGAAATGGGATGTGGTGACGGATTGAATATAGGGCATGAGAAAGAAAGAAGCTTCCGGGACAGTGGCTGACTTTCTGAGTAAATGGTGGTGTCATGAAGCGAGGCCAAGACTACAGACGAGGAGGCAGGTGCTGGGGACAAGCTCAGCCAGGTTTGTACCCATTGTGTCTACAATACTGAGGAATCTTCATGCAGAATAAACACTTGTATTTATGCATTTCAAAACATTAACAGTGTTTTCAGTGCAGTGGAATTATACTTTTCTATATTCTTCCAAATACTTCACAGTGAGCATAAATTATATAACTGGGTAAGGAAAACTTTGAGATGAATACATGAATGTCCAACTTTGAAAAGCAAATAGCTAGTAGCCTCTGATCCTGGCACCCCTGCCTTCCCACTAAATACCTTAAGGACACAAAACGTGAGGAAAACAGCACAGGGACGGACACAGACCTGGCAAAGGTGCCGTTCCCTTCCACTGTCTGCCCTGATGCCTCTCTTGTGTTCGTATCAGGTCAGAAACTACAACTCTCGGAAGGACTATACTGGGAAGTCTGTGTGCCAGACTCTGAAAACATGGTGTCCTCATTTCTTACTGCTCCGTAACAAATTACTACAATCTTAGTAGCTTTAAATAACACAGTTTGACTCTCTTGCAGTTTTGGAGGTCAGAAGTCGAGCATCAAGGTACTGGAAAGGCTTGAGAGGAGAATCTGTCCCTTTGTCTTCTCCATCTCCTAGAGGCCACCTGCACTATGGCTCATGTCACCTGCCAACATCTTCAAACAGCATGGCTCCAACTCTCCTTCCGTTATCACATCTCCTTTTCCTGACTCCGAATCCTCTGGCATCCCTTTCATGAGGACTCTTGTGATTACACTGGGCTCTCCTGGATAATCACTCCATCTCAAGGTCTTTAACTTCTCACATCTGCAAAGTACCTTTTTGCCATATACAGTATCAGGTACAGGTTCTGGGGATTCATATGTAGGCATCTTTGGGGGGGCCATTACTAAGTCTACTATAGGTAGTAACTGCCAGATTTCTTCACTAGAAAGGTACTATTTTTTTCCTTTCCACACTTTGGAAAGTGAATCATTAAGTCCACACTCAAAGGGGAAGTTCTATCTGTTGGAGCAGGAAAATATATACATACAAACACACACACTTATACATATATATAATTTGCAATTGTTCTGGAAGGAAGAATTGTCTCTTTTCCCTCATTTATGTATTTAAATCACTTATTTCTATCAGTATTGGCTCATGGATAAAACTCTGAAGAAGAGGTTGGATTAGTATCCAAGAGCACAGAGAGGGGCAACAGTTAATTCATTCATTCACAAATATTTATTGAGCAACAAGACATAGTGATAGGTGCTAAAATTAATCAACAAGACAGACAAGACCCTGTCTTGTGGGAGCTTCTATTTTAGCAAAAGGAGATAGATAATAAAGAAAGAAGGAAAATATCTAATAGTAATAGTAATGAGTCAGGCAAAAAATTAAACTGGGGGCAGAGTGTGACACCAAACAAGTGGCCACATTAGAGTGGGGGTCAAAGAAAAGCTTTCAATGGACATTTAAGTGGAGATCTGAAAAGAAGCAGCAGCCACAAAAAGAGAAGAACATTTCAGACAAAGGGAACAGCCAGTACAAAGGCCACTCAAGGAATCGTTCTTCCTTTGAGTATAAACAAACAGAAAAACAATGAGCATGGGGGCAATGAACATGTACTGATAAACAAGGAAAAGGGGATTTGTCATGATAAAGACTCAGAGAAAGGGCCGAACTCTGTAAATTCTTTCATATAGGAATCAGAAAACAATGTTGAAAGCCTTTGGCACATTCAGGAGAATAAGATAACATGGCCTCAGTAAGGCAGGAAAACGGAAGCAAATAAGATAACATGATCAGATGAGGAAAAGCAATAAATTATATTGTTCAACTGCAAGGAAACTAAACCAGTGTGACAACCAAAATGTACATCAGAGGGAGCAAAGAGAGAATCTGATACAGTATGAAACAAATTCATTAAGTAGAAGGAAAAAAGATAACAAATATCAAAGTGAGGAGAGAAAATATGAAAGACATGGAAGACACTAAAACTAATGACACCCCCAAGGTGGACTCAACCTACATATTTAATATGAAGAAATCAATCTGTACCGTGGAAGAGTTTGTACTTTGCAGCTATTTATCTACTACAAGTTTTTACTGACATGTGAAAATGTTCATGATGCAACTAAGAAAAACAGCAGGATACAGACATGATAGACAGTATAATGAAACAGTAAACGCTTCTACTTATTGAGATTTAACAATTGCCAGGAGTAAGACTAGCTTACAAACATTTTATTTATCCTCCGAAGAATCCCATGCAATGATACTCTTTTATTTTATACTTGAGAAAACGGACTCAGAGAGGTTAAGAAAGTTTCCAAAGTTCACACAGCTAGTAATTAGCAGAGCTTGATTTGAATCTGTATTTGGAAGACTTCAAAGCCTCTGCTCTTAAGCACAACACTATAACCAGATCATGTTCAATAATTACAGCCTCAGTTACATTTTAAAATGCACCAAAAGACTAGACTAAAAATGTATGAAGGAGTTAAGAGATCATCTTGGGTGATTATTTTCCCTGCATATACATATATAACTTGCTATTTTTAGTAATAAATATGTATTACTTGTTCAGAGTCAAAACAAATGAATGGACTGGTAGAGAGAGGAATACCGAACTTTTTAGTTTGGGAGTCATGAAAAAGATTTAAATGTTAAACCAAGATTTTAAGGTCTTCACATATAGTTTGGGATTGAGGTAATGGATGTGGATGAGATGTCCCAGAAAGAATGTGTCAAACACATACCGAATTATGAATAGGAACATTCAAGATGTAGAAACAGGAAGAAGAATCAGGGTAGTAATTACTCTCCTCAGAAACAGAAACACTTTCTATGGCCTGAAAATTTCTCTAGAGAGATCAAACATGCAACATTACTAACAAGTTCGTGTCATTGTGTACAAATATGCAACTCTTAAAAAACTGACTTACCCTATGATCCAGCAATCCTACTCCTGGACATATATCCAGAGGAAACTCTAATTCAAAGAGATATGTGTATCCCAATGTTCAAAGCAGCACCATTTACAATAGCCAAGACATGGAAGCAACCTAATTGTTCATCGACAGATGATTGGATAAACAAGTTGTGGTGTGTGTATGTGTGTGTATATATATATATATATATATACACACACACACACAAATATACACAATGGACTATTACTCAGGCATAAAAAAGAATGAACTAATGCCATTTGTAGCAACATGGATGGACTTAGAGACTATCATACTAAATGAAGTAAGTCAAAGACAAATATCATGATACAACTTACATATGGAGTCTAAAAAGATGAAAAACATGAACTTAATCACAAAACAGAAACAGATTCACAGACACAGAAAAACTTATGGTTACCAGAGGGTTGGGGAGGGAGAAATTAGGAGTTTAGGATTAGTAGATACAAACTACTATACATAAAATAGATAAACAACAAGGACCCTATTGTATAGCACAGAGAACTATATTCAATATCTTGTAATAACCTGTAATGGAAAAGAATATGAAAAAGAACATATATATGTGTAACTGAATCACTATGCTATACACCAGAAACTAAACAATATTGTAAATCAACTATACCTTAATAAAAAAAAGAAATAAAAAATGCAACTCTTCATCAAGAGGAATAAATATGCTGATAAACTGCACATGCACCTATTGCAATATATTACAACAATAATAAAGGGTAACCAAGACCTATGGAGTTTCTGAGCCAAAATTAAAATCCATTGCATAAAATGCAGCTGGTCTCAGGAATTCATGCATTACCTTCATATTAAAATCCTCATAGGCAATTTCTAGCCTAAAATTCAACTTTATTTTAATCACTGACTCACTTAATTTAGCAAAGGTAAAATTAGATCCTCAGAAATTTTAAACTTTAAAAAGCATAGAAAATCATACCATCATGGAAGTTTATAAAGCCAGATTATGAAAACAGTAATAAAAGGACTTATCTTCAATGACTGATCGATCATCCTCAAGGTTGATCAAAGATGTGTTTATTTATCTCCTACTATGTGCTTAGGTTTAAAGATATAATTTCAGACTTTTAAAACTAAAAGGAACACTGGGATCTTCCAATACTTAAATTGTACAGATGAGGACAGTGCTTGACAAATAGTGAAGGTTAAATATTTTAAAATGTGTTCCCTTGACATTAAATACAACTAAGAAGTAATTATATATCATGCTATTAAAAAAAAAGTCTGAGCATATTCCTAGAATCTGTAATAAATTTCATTAGTCTAATTTACAATTTTAATTATTGTCATTTAATATTCAATTACTTAACTATTAGTAAGAGTTGACTGTGGGAAACAAAACTACCTTAAACAATCTAACCAAATAAAATCATCAGCAACAAATAGTTGTCAATAAATATTATGTCTATAAATATTTAATGAATGCCTATTACGCACAAAATCCTATATTATATACAATATGATATAAATATACATTAGATACAGGTAGTCACTATCTGAAAGAGCTCCCCTAATGATAATGTAAGCAAAGACATGCACAAATTACTTCAAGGCACAACCGAAATGTGATAAAATTCATTACAGGGGAAAAAGCAGTTCAAAGGCAAAAGAGATCCTCCTGATCATCTATCTGCTTGGATAGATCAGGGAAGGCTGATAGGTAGAGCGTGGAATTTGATCTGGGTCTTGAAGAACAGGTAGGATTTCAATAGTCAGGGACAGGGAAGGGCAATCTGGGCCACATTATCAGATAAGCAATTTTAAAGGGTCAAGTTGACAAGAGTGTGAAGAATTGAGTTGAACACCAAGTATTGCTAAAGTTATCCCTAAATATTTTGCAATTCCATCCCCTCTCCTCTTCTTCATCCCCACAGCCATTATCTTTGTTCAGACTCCCCTCCTTTTCCACTGTGACTACTGCAATGGCCACCCAACTGGCAGGGAACCACGTATTATAATCCACTGCCATATCCCTAACACTTTGCACAGTAAGTGGTGCATAACATTTGTTAAAGGGAGGAAAATCCGATTATACAGTGTTTGACACTTTTTCCTGTACTGTAAATACCAGACAATATTTATACACTGTGTTTTATTTATCAAAGAGTACTTTTAGAAAACTGGAACACTGTCAGAGCTTTACACATCATTGCAGAAATCTTTATTACAGCCAGGAATCCTATCAGAAGATGCCACCACCACATCACCAATCAGGAGACTCTTGCCAAAATGTGCCGTAATGTGTACCTGAGGATGATGCTCACATTGAGATGCTGTTTGCAGCTGTTTGCAGCAGAGCCACATATGACTGACCTCTCTATATACATCATTTAGTAACTGGAATAAAACTTCAAATAGGGTAAAAGAGCCAATGAATGGTACTTTGCAACACGAAAAACATCTAAGACTAGTAAGAGGTTAATGCTATTCTGCATTGCTGTCCTCCACCCTTAATTCTTTATCTTCCTATCTGGTTTATTAATTTTTCATAGCAACTTTCTCCAATATATATATGTTTTTTATCTGACCCTACGCCAATCTCCATCAAAATATAAGTTCAATGAGAACAAAGACACCACTTTTCATCAAGCACATGAAAGTTTTTAGCACTTAGGAATTACACAGTAAACGTTTGTTGCATTATAAAGGGAACAAATTGTTAGAATTTTTTGACTAGCCATCACTACATGCCGGACACTGTATTAAGCAATGGGGATACATTTCTTTCATATATTCATTATCTTATTGGATAATCACTTTGACAAAATTTTTAATTTCCTATTAAATTTATGTTAAATCTATATAACAATTTGGGAATAGGTTATGACTTACCAAAATTTAGTCTTTTAATCAAGGATCATGGTATATATTGCTTTTATTTTTTCTATTTAAAAAATATCTTCTTTCCTGTCTCTAAGTTGAATTTAAAAATTTTAAATGAATATATGTATATTCATGTATAATTGAAAAATTGTGCTCTACACTGGAAATTGACACAACATTGTAAACTGACTATAACTCAATAAAAAATTTTTTTTCTTCACATAGGTCCTAGAAATTTTTGTTGGGGTTATTACTAAATATTTATGTTTTATGATTTTATGAATGGAATGTTTTCCATTACATATTCTAAATGACTATTTCAGAAGTCATTGGTTTTTTAATTGTTATCTAATAACCACCTACATTTTAGAACTCATATTAAAATTCTGTCAACTAAAAAGTTGTTTTTAAATCTTAGCTTTTGTAGGTACAAGAGCCTACCTTCTAAAACATAATCATTTTTTGTCTCCTCCTTTCTGCTAAATATGCCTATTTACTGACATTGGTGATAATTTATAGATAGATATTTTTAAATGGTGATAGAGGGCATCTTTGTCCTGTTGCTCCTTAAGAAACAACTGTAACATTCATCATTAAGTACAATGCTGGTTTGTTGGTTTCAGGGAGATAATTATTTTCCTCATTAAGAGCAAACTCACTTTTTATTCTTAAAATGGGCAATGAATTTTTTCAAACACCTTCAACATTTATTGTACCTTTTTTTCCTTATGAGATCCATTGACAAGATGCATCATGTTAGTAACTTTCGTAGTATTAAACAATTCATACACTGGGATAAAACTTTCTTAGTCACTTTGAAAAGATACACTCACTCCAATGTTTACAGCAGCACTATTTACAACAGCCAAGATACAGAAGCAACCTAAATGTCCATCAACAGATGAGTAAATAAAGAATATGTGAAAAAAAAAGGGAGGGAAGGTATAGTTTAAGCGGTAGAGTGCATGCTTAGCGCGCATGAGGTCCTGGGTTCAATCCTCAGCACCTCCTCTAAAAATAAATAAATAAACCTAATTACTTCCCCCCACCAAAAGACAAAAACGAAGATGTGTGTGTGTGTGTGTATGTGTGTGTGAGTGTGTGTGTGTGTGTGTGTGTGTGTATAAAACATGGAATACTACTCAGCCAAAAAAAGAATGAAATTATGCATTTGCAGCCTCATGGATGGACCTAGAGATTATCATACTAAGTAAGTCAGAGGAAAAAAGTATCATACAATATCACTTATCTGTGGAATCTAAAAAATGATACAGATGAACATGTTTAAACCAAGATATATACTTAAATGTTCGTGTATTTTACTGTATACAATTATATCTCAATAAAAATAATGGAAAGAAATAAATTCGATTATGCTATAACAATCTCAGTTATCAACTTGACCTTAGGAAATCCTGCCCTCCTACTATTTCCTCTTCCAAATGTGATACAGACCCGCGTCCTCAGCAGTGCTTGAACTCTGCAGACTCAGTTCACCATGAGGAATCCAGCACCGCCACACCGGCCCCGCAATCTACTCCTCCAGCGTTTCTCCCAACATGGCCACACATTATTCCTGCTATGAGTTCCTTGCTTCCTGTATCTCTGAACAAGTCTACCCTACAGCCCCTTGCCCACATTCCAGCAAGCATGTACCCTTCATATAATATCTCCTTGATGGGAATATTATGTAAAATCCTTGCATGGTATCTTTCAAATAAGAATGACTTTATATATGTCCCCTTAGTACTTCAAACTTCCCCCTTTTAGTAGTTTTTTAAGACACACCTATTTTTAAAGTACCTCAGAATTTATTAACAAAAATATTCTATTTTCAAAATAGTTAAAATCCCACATTTGTATTTCAACACAAGCACTGATACACCAGGTATTATTTGTCAAGCTCTCTCTCTCTCTCTCTCCGCACATACACCACAGACACTTATTTAATCCTCAAAACAATCTTGAGATATAGGCATTATTATTTTCCCCAATTCATTGATGAGGAAGTTAAGGCACAGAGCAATTAAGAAACCTAACCAGGACTACACTACTGTTAGAACCAGTATATGGACAACTCCAGCTTATTATTTCAAATGCTTCACCCAAATTGTACAATTAAACTATTGAAAATAAAGGATACTATTTTATACCTACAAAGCAAAGGCTATGTTCCTTTCAACTACAAGTTTAAAATCATGAAATTGTCAGAGGAAGTTCTGAATTTCTGATAACTCCCTGAAAAAGTTTTAACTGGAATTTTAAATAATAGAAATGTATACACAATCACAGGGCAATACTATTTTTAAAAAATACTTTGTTGAGAAATCTACTTGTAAGCAATGAACACCAGTACTTATTCATTGATAATGCTTTAAAATTAAAAATTCAAATCACTGGCTCCATTGACTGAATTCCAGGTGTTCACAGTGTGTACCAGTTTGGGTTTCTAATTGTATTTTCTATTTTTTCCTTAGCCCAGAACACACAGTCATTAACACGCTCTTCATTCCATTTCTTTGTCACTCGGTCATTTATATATTCATTGATACAGCAAATACTTTTATTTTATGCCAGGTATTCAACAAATATTTATCGAGTCCCAACTATGTTAGGCAAATAAATAAGCAGAAGAGACATTATATAGCTTATAAGGTAAACTGCTTCCAGAAATATACCGGTTACGGAGTATTGCAGCAACTGATTCCCCTCTATGCAGATGGTCCATCACCTCTAAAAGCTGGGTAATGACCTGTTCAGGAGGAAAAGAAGTCAATATTTACTATGAAAACCAATACTAGAATGCTCAAATTATGTTACCTTTGTGATATTTTATATATTTTGTGATAAAAAGGCAAAATGTATGTCCATGTACCTAATGTCCATATTATAGCTTAGGACAATGAAGAAACTGAATCTGCAAGAGTCAAAATGTCTACAAAATTCAATACTGAATCATTAAATAGCACTGATTAGTTCAATGTGAAATTACTGGCCAATAATCATCTATGGAAAATAGCCATATACACAGAAAGCCGGATTAGATGAGAGTCAGGAGACCTGAGAAGTGTGTGTGAAGCAAGGTTGGATGACAGAAGTTAGAAGTGAAGAGCTGAGGCAAACATTTGCCAAGGAGATTCAGAGACAGCACCAAATCTTGTGTTACTGGGGTCTTGAGGCCCGAGAAGCCCATGAGCAGGGCCCACAATTTTAGAAGTGGCTGGTCAAAATTAAGGATAGAAAGGTATATTTTTAAATCTTAAAAATATAAAATATAAAATATAAAATAGATACTGGGGGTAGGAACGCTGTTTTCTTGATTTGGGCTAAAGTTTGTTTTGGTTCCTGTTTTTCACGGGAAGAGAACAGGTGAGGTGGTAGTAAACTATAATATATTTGTTTTCAGTAATGTGGATGCTCTGCATTGGAGATATGGAGTATATTTAATGTATCCTATTAATTTCAAATATATTGGGAAGCAAAAATATACAATTTACATAAATGTTTGTTAATAAAATCAATTTATTGCACTGGGAAGATAAAAATGTATAGTATCCAATTTAGTTTGTTCATATAGTTATGCTTATTATAAAACTATGTGAAAATCCAAAATAATTAAGCTACAGAAAAAAAAAAGGTTTGCGTCATTGTTCCCTGCCTTCTTCTTGCCCTTTAATTTACGGACAAAAGAAGTAGAAACAAAGTACAGTTGGCCCTTGAACAACAGAGGTTTGAACTGTGCAGGTGCACTTATATGTGCATTTTTTTCAATAAATATAGTACCTGCATGTAAGTTTTACAGATCTTTAAATTAACTAAGAATGGGGGAAAGTTCGTGCTCAACTAGAGATCACAATATGTTGACTCAAAAGAACTAGCATTTAAGTCCTAATTCTATCTAAGCTGTTATGATGTTCTACCTTTGGGTGCACTATTATTAATTTCTTTGTTTTTGAGGCAGAGATGGCAGTACATGCCCCTGGGTGGTCAGCGCCCCTAACTTCCACATTATTCAAGACTCAACTGAACTCTATTTCTTGGGTCTTCATAACTCTAAAAAAGAAATCAAATGACAACACAGCATTCATATTTATTTGAGTATCATATTTCTCTGCTTATAATCCAGTTGTTACAAGTAAAGGGGGAAAAGGGGGGGGCCATGGGTGTGGCTCAGTGGTAGAGTGCACACCTAGCATGCACAAGGTCCTGGATTCAATCCCCAGTACATTCATTTTAAAAAAGAAAGTAAAGAAATTGAGTAGACTAAATGAAATAATTTTTAAGCACTTCAAACTCAACTGACCTTGACTTACCTTTTCTAAAAATGTTTAACCAGTGGGAGAACCTTGAGATGTTGAGAAATTTGAATTTTGCTTAGGCTACACAATTTTTTAGAAGGTGTGCCAAGAGAAAAACAACTGTATCTAGGTAATTATTAGGAATCTGGGTATGTGAAAATAATTGACTCATGAAACTTTTCACCAACTGCATCTAGGTTAGAACATAAAGTCCCCAAATTAGGTATGCAAACTTTCACTGATAGAATAAGGACTTAAAACACTAGTTCTTTTGAATCAACATACAGTTTCAAGCAATATGCCTACTGCACCTGGATCTCTGAGTCTGGGGCTCTCCCTTCAAATTCTCCAGATAATAAACCTCTGGTCTCCAGAGGAGCAGGGAGAGTGTGACAGTAAATGGGACTTCAGCCACTTTATTTTAAAGATTTTCAAGGAAAACCCCATGTTTCTAATCTCAGGACTCATTCCTGCATTTAGCAGACCATGTGCCTCCAAGTGTTGAAATATTCAGAATTCTATGGGGAGAATAGGTTGGTTTCTCTCAAAAGTTCATGTAGGGGAAGATACTGAAGTTGTAACTTCTTTGCTTTAAGTAAAAAAATTTGTTTCATTCCTGTTCTCTTTGTCCTTTTGAATTTTTCCATTTCTTTACTCTCAATTTAATGGAGTTAGGAAGAGAAAGGAAGTAAATGTATATGATCAATTTATGCAGGATATAGATGAAAGCAACTGTTTTTAACCAGGGAGTTTGTATGATATCTGTATTAGAAAATTAACATGGCCTGCAATGTTGGGGGTGGATCAGAGGCAGAAAGATCGGAAGTATGGAGACCAGTGAGAATCTACTTTGAAAGTCAAGGCATGAAATGAGAGCACAGACAAGGACTTGGGGGATAGACAGGAAAAATTAGGCCTTATGACAGATCACTGATGGCTTTTAAAGGGAGAAGACAAAATCTATTCAGGTAACAGAGGGTTGATGGTGATGATATCAAGTGAGATAGGGTATAGAAAAAAGGAAAAATGTTGAAAACAAGGAGCACAGTGGTTTGTACAGATATACTGAAGTAACCAGGGCATATCATATAGTATCTATAATAGACAATGGGAAATATAGGTCTAGATTTAGGTTGGGAGTAGAAATGAAGATACAGAAATATTTAGCTAGTTAAGTAATAGCTCAGGTGATGAGACTGGGAAATATTACTCTTTGCCAAGAAAAGATGTGAACCCAGAGAACACTGTTGTGCAAGAAACAGAGGAAGGCAAGCTAGCAAAGAAGCGAGACAATAGGTAGGAGGGAAACTAAGAGAACTATGAGATAAAAGCAAAAAGAAGGGTAGTTCAGAAGAAGAGAGGTTGGAGGGTATTCAGTTGTTTCAAGTTCTGCCCAGACCAAGTAAGATACGCTAAATGATCTGACAGCTATGAAGTTACTGAGGACCTGTTTTCAAGAGTACTTTAATGAGTGCAGTGGTGTGAAAAATAAAATAAAAATAAATAAATTCTTTTAAGGACTTGTGAGGGACCCAAATACATCAGACAATTACTCTATCATGAAGGTGGTCTTCAAAGGAGTAAGAGAAACAGAGATGATTAAATGATTGGGGGACAAGCTGGTAGTCATTTACAAAAAATAAGTAAGTTATACACTACTTCACATCATACACTAAATTCCAAAAGCATCAAAGATTTAAAGGTAAAAAAAGGAAACTTTGAAATAGTACCAAATAAAACCCAAGTGAAATTATTTATAATGACTCAGTGGAGAACATAGGCAGCATCCAGAAACAAGGGACCATGAAGAAAAAAACTGTTAAATCTGATTGGAGAACTCTGTGCTTCAAAAATATACAAAGTCAAATGGCATTTGATAAACCAGGAAAAAAAATTCACAATACACATGGCAGACAACAAAGACTTAATGATTTTAATTTATACTCATTTATACTCACAAAAATACACACTGAGTCAATAAAACCAATAAAACTCTATAGTAAAAGTGAGCAAATAATATAAACAGAAAGTGCACATAAAATACAAATCGTTAACAAACAATCGCAATTTAAAATGAGGCACTGTTTTTACCTGTGAATTTACACACACATGCACATACAAATGAAGCCTGTTTATGTGTTTAATTAGTCAGAGGGAATATGGGTTTGGGGGGATGCAGGGAGAGATGTTCTCCTTTACAGTCTATCCTTTTCTGTTCAGTTTAGTCCAAAAAAAAAAAAAAAAAGAGAGAGAGAGAGAGAATCTAGACAAAGGTGTAAGAAAGAGTAGCTGTGAGGTAGCAGGAAAACTAAGGAGATGTCGCAATCTAGAAGGTAACTAAAGTGTAACATGAAGAAAGGAGCGACCAAGTGCATCAGATGCTGCTGAGAGGGTAAGTGACGAATGGAAAAAGGAGACGTGGTAACATGGAGGTCACTGGACGTGGAACAAGACATGGAGGTCCAGTTCCATGGAGGAACATGACATGGAGGGGTTGACATGGAATGGTGGAGACAAGGCTCATTATTGTGGGTTCAAGAGAGAATGAAAGAGAGGAAACAAGTACACACAACTCTTATGAAGAGAAGTGCTTTAAGAAGGAGCAGAGAAGTAGGTGGTGGATCGAGGGGGATACAGGGTGGAAATAGATAATGTTTTGTTTTATTTTGTTTTCATGATGGGAGATACTAGAGAAGGTAAATCTGAAAAGCATTACATTAAAAGTGTAAACTGAAGAAGCACAATGTTATGGAATAAATTTCAAAAGTCCATAGGACGATAGCATATTGATATATAGATACACACACACACTTACACACGGAGAAAAAGCATAAAAACACTCGTGGGAAGGATAAATTTGGGATGATAGTTACCTCACAAGAGGAAGGGAGAGGAAGTAACTGGGGAGGGAGACACTAGGAGCTGCACCCCTATCTAACATTTTGCTAAGGATCTGAAACAAAAATGGCAAAAGGTTAAGGTATTACATAGCTAAATGGGGGTTCTATAAGTGTTACATTGGCCTCCAGACTTCAACGTTTGAAATATTTTAATAAAAAAGAAACAAAAAAGTATGATATATTATGTCTGCCTTAAAGTAGGAGCTATATACAGAAGCAGACAAGACATGACATATAAAGGCCAGCACTTAAAAAAAAAAGGCAGGACAGATATATAACCAGACACACACTGTAATTAAAAAGACACACTTCTGCTCGGCCATAAATACTCTGATGAACAAAAGGGAAACTAATCATTACTCAGAGCACACACCTGACAAAAACCTAATTGTGGTTTTGCCTTTAAAATATTCGACTTAGATCACAGGAAATAAAATTGACAAGACTGTTTCTGATAGCTAAGGTATCTTGCATAAGTTCAACCAATTTTACTCTTAAGCATTTAAAGTAATTCACAAATCTAGTATTTCTAAACCACCAATCATATAGTTAGACAATACTTCACATGGAGATTCCAGTTTAAGACTTATCATTTAATTAAAACCCACGGTCTCTCTTTCCTACCTTATCCCAGCTTTAAAAATAATGAGATTTGAGATATGCCTAACTAATTTCACACCATGTAAGGAAAGCCCTGCTTATGAACTAAACTGATGTTATATAAGAGACATTTTAAGAGTTTCTATAATCATCTGCCTTCAACTAAAATTTTGATAAATGCTGTGATAAGAAAAGAAAGCTGACAGAAAAGATCAGTGAAAAGTGCTAAACACTCCAAAATCAAAAAAGTGCAAAATGTAGAAAAATTGTACATAATTGCATTTCTCTAAATCAAGTTATATATAGCGGCATCACTAAAAAAATCAAAATCATTCTGAAATGACAAAATCTTGAATTTAAGAAACAGAATTGTATTCATTGAGAAATAGTTTGTTCTGCAAATTTTCTGAATGTCACAGACTATCATGCAGCTTTCACACAAGACAGACACCATGCTCCTAAAACCAGCTAGGACGTTGTCAAATATCCCACATACACGCCCCTAACAAAACGTGCAATGCTCTGAACAATAACAGTCGCGCTGTACAAACAGTCCCACCACTTGCTGCAACGATACCACTCCTTCCTTCTTCCATATGATCCACTGGAAGTCCCTTTCCAAGTGGACACTCATTGTAGGCTTTAGGAATGCCTTTGGGATATATTGTTGGCTAATGGCATCATTTGTCTTTTTACCAATGTTGAAGTTATTACCCTGTATTAATGCAATTCTATCTGATTTTCTAAGAGTTGTTGCCCTCTTATTATAACAAGGGCTAAACTCCACCTAACAGACACTAAGTGTCAACAGCCAAGCTTAGCTGCCTTCATTTCTTGCAATGTCACAATGTTTATAGCTCTTATCTATAGGAGTGACATTATAGTATGTCTCACTTTGAATCATACCTCTCTCTGCCACCCACCAAAATCCTTAACCTAAATTATATATCTAATCTCTCTCACTCAATCAACCTCCCTCTAAGGCTCCCCCCACCCAAACCGGGTTAAGGAATAATTTCTCATCATTCCCCTTCCCAGTCTTACTCTGGAAAGTTGGCAATTTGTCTCAGCCTCTTCAGTTCATTCTACATAATCCACTCTACATAACAGAGTGTGAACTCTGCTACACACACACCTTGAAAAAAAAAAAGGTGAGAAATAAAGATATGCGAACGAAAAACATAAAATTTTTTATTTACATCAGTGACCCTTACACTTGAGTATGTATCAGGGCTCCTCGGAGAGCAAAGTGAACAGATTGCGGGGACCCGCCCCAGCCAGTTGATGATGGATAGGTCCAGAGAATTTGCTTTACGAACAAGTTCAAGAAGGATGCTGCTGCTGCTAGATCATGGATACACTTGAAGAACTAATAAGATTTACAGATAACACGGAAGTTTCTGTAAAAAGTCCAGAAGAATTAATTGGAGAACTAACTCAGTAAGATGCCCACTACAGGAACAGCATTTCCCAAAGACACAGATGTTTTATAATTCAACCAAATTTATAAAATAACTAGGATGAAGCTCGAGAAGAAATGTGAAATATTTATAAAACAATAAAATTTTACTGATGACAAAGGACCTGAATAAATGGATACATAGACACAGAGACAGACAGACAGACACACACACACACAATGTTGAAGAATAGAAAAACTTAAAATCATAAAGATGCAAATTTTCCTCAAAATTCATATAGAAATGCAATGGAATTCCAATCAAATTAGCAAAGGGTCAGAATTTTTTTTGTGGAGGGGGATGGACATTTTGCTTGTTAAATCTACAGTTCATTGGGAGAAGTGAACACATAAAAATTGCCCAAATATTTTTTTAAAAAATAAGGAGGGAAACAAACAACTTTCCCACTTGATATACTATTAAGGTAGAGTAAACCATACAGTGTGGTTCTAATATGGGAAGAGAGAGAAGGATCAACAGTATAGACTCCAAAAACAGATCAAAATAAATATGGCCATTACCATGGTGGATGTGGTAGTCACAATTATTAGCAAAAAAGATCAACTTCCCAGCAAACAGGTTTGAGGAAAGTAAATACATTAGTGGGAAAAAATTAAAATCCTACCTCTATCATACATATACATCCCAGATGGATTAAATATCTAAACAGGAAAAAATAAAATTGTGAAGGTAGTAGAAGACTATAAAGGAGGACATTTTTTTCTTGTTTAAGGTTCACATTCAAATTACAATGAACACATTCAAATTACAATTTTATGTCCTCCTTTGTTTTTACTTGAAGTATAGTTAACTTACAACATTATATTAGTTTCAGGTGTACAACACAGTAACTTGATATGTTTATAGAATACACCTCATACAAAGTTATTATAAAATATTGACTATATTTCCTATGCTGTACATTACATCCTTGCAGCTTACTTATTTAATACTTCTTAGTTTGTACGTCTTAATCCCCTTCATCTATTTTTCTCCTGGCTCCACCCCTTGTCCTCTGTAACCACTAGCTTGTTCTCTGTATCTGAGTCTGTTTCTGTTTTGTGATATTTGTGTGTTTGTTTTATTTTTTAGATTCCACATATGAGTGAAAACATACTGTATTTCACTTTTTCTGTCTGATTTATTTCACTTAGCGTAATTCCCTCCAGGACCATCCATGTTGTCATAAATTGCAAAATTTCATTCTTTTTTATGACTAACACCCCATTGTGTATATATACTCCACATCTTCTTTATTTATTCATCTGTGGATGGAAATGTAGGATGCTTCCATGTCTTGGCTATTGTGAATAATACTCTATGAACATTGGAGTGCACGTATCTTTTCGAATCAGTGTTTTCGTTTTCTTCAGATAAGTATCTATGAGTGGAATTGCTGGATCTGGATCTTGTGGCTGTTATATTTTTAATTTTTTGAAGAATCTCCATACTGTCCTCCATAGTGACTGCACCAATTTACATTCCCACGAATAGTACATGAGGGCTCCCTTATGTCCACATCCTCACCAACACTTATTATCGCCTGTTGTTCTGATGATAATCATTCTGACAGGTATAAGATGATATCTCATTGTGGTTTTGATTTGCATTTCCCTGATGACTAGTGACGTTGATCATCTTTTCATGTACCAGTTGGCAGTCTAAATGTATGTTTTGGAAAAATGCTATTCAGGTCCTCTGGCCATTTTTTAATTCAGTTGTTTTTCTGATATTGAGTTTTATGACTTCTTTATACATTTTGGATATTAAATCATTAAACTAGGAGAAACCAGAGGCAGTACATTCCTTGACCTTAGTCTTAGAGGTATTTTTTGGATCTGTCTGCACAGAAAGTGGAAACAAAAGCAAAAATAAACAAACATGATGTAATCAAACTTAAAAGTTTTTGCATAGCAAAGTAAGCTATCAACCAAAAAAAAAAAAAAAGGCAACCTACTGAATGGGAGAGAATATATTTTAATTGATCTATAAGTTTGTTAGTAAAAAGAAAAAAACTCACAATTTTCTATAGTGCAACACACCATAAACATACTTAGAAGATAGAAGTAGGAGAGAGATCTGCAACAAATATAACAGGCAAAAGTTTAATGCTCATCATACATAAAGTATTCCCCCAAAAATCACTGACAGAGATGAGCAACCCAGTGAGCAAGTATTAGAACAGTCCTTTCATAGGAGAATAACAGCAAACAGAATAAGCATGAAAAAAAGATGATCACTCTCAATTTGTTTGTGTGTGTCAGAGAGAGAGATAAACCAAAAAAATCCACAGCTATGTAAAAGACACATTATTGTTCTTTTCCACATTAAAAAATGCTTTTATTGAGATAATAATTGATATATAATATTATATGTTTCAGGAGTACAACGTAGTGATCCACAATTTTTAAAGGTTATACTCCATTTATAGTTATTATAAAATATTAGTTATATTCCCTGTGCTGTATAATATATCCTTGCAACTTATTTATTTTATACATGAGACTTTGTATCTCTTAATACCTTACCCCAATCTTGCCCCTCCTCTCTTCCCTTTCCCCACTGGTAACCACTAGTTTGTTCCCTATATTGTGAGTCTCTCTTTTTTATTATATTCACTAGTTTGTTGTATTTTTTCAGATTCCACACATAAGTGATATCATGTAGCATTTGTCTTCCTTTCTTTGACTTATTTCACTAAGCACAGTACTCTCCAAGTCCATTCATGTTGTTGTAAATGGCAAAAATTTCATTCTTTTTTATGGCTGAATAATATTCCAGTGTGTGTGTGTGTGTGTGTGTGTGTGTGTGTGTGTGTGTGTGTGTGTGTGTCTGTGTGTGTGTACCACCTCTTCTTTATCCATTTACTTGTTGATGGAAACTTAAGTTGCTTCCATATCTGGGTTATTCTAAATAATGCTGCAATGAATAGTGGGGTGCATGTATCTTGTCAAATTAGATATATATACAGAAGTGGAATGGCTGAGTCATATGGTAATTCTATTTTTAGTTTTTTGAGAAATCTCCATACTGTTTTCCACATTTTTACCTTCAAAAGATAATAACTCATGGTGAATAAGAATATGAAAATGAATATATGTATATTCATGTATGACTGAAAAATTGTACTGTACACCAGAAATTGATACAACATTGTAAATTGATTATAACTCAATTAAAAAAAAGAGATAATAAGATACCTCTCAGGTCCTACTTACCATGAAGAATTCTGTATCTCCACTAAAAATTACAAACAAGAAAAAGACAATGTAATGTACAGCATGGTGACTATAGTTAATAATACTGTATTGCATTTGAAATTTGCTGAGAGTAAATCTTAAAAGCTCCCATCACCAGGAAAAAAAAAAGTGTGACACTATGTACAGTGGTGGATGTTAACTAGCCTTACTGAGGTGATCATTTTGCAATATATACAAATATCGATTCCTTGTGTTGCATAACTGAAATTAACATAATGTTATAAGTCAATTATACCTCAATTTTTGTAAAAAAGAGAAAGAGGGAGAAAGACAATGAATGAGAAAGAAGAAAAAGGCTTACAAAAAAACTTTTTAATGAAATCTATACAGAAAATCAGGGAAGATAAAAACTTGCACATTTTACTGGGGAAGGCAATTAAGTGGGCTCATTTATTAAAGTTTCCAATTTGGGGTAATTTTAAGCAAAAAGGTGAAGGTTGTTGTTTTTTTCCCATCCCCATGCTAGCAGGCCAAAATTCAATTTGTCTTCCATGTTCCAAAGGGTAAAATCCTTAAGTGGTTTTATATTACAGTAATCACCTTACCAGAAAGCTGTTTACCCAAGCAAAATGAGATTCATAAGCTATCTTAAAACAAAAATGCTTGTATCTCCAATCCAACAGGATAATCAAGTTCTAATGACTCTTTAAAAATCTAGATGCAATGCAGAGTTTTTATTACATTATATGTTTCTAGTATTATAAAAGTAAAGATTGAATCATTTTATTGCCTTTGCACCAGAGGCCTTTAAGCTGAAGGATTCTGGTTTTCAAATCAATCTATAGTTAAAATCTGAGTCCATGCTTTAAACACTAAGTAAAATCTAAATAATAGCAAAAAGAAATGAAGGTATTTCTTCCCAGTGATAAACTCAGTACAGCATTTCTTTAGAAACAAAAAGTATTAATCATTCCCCAGAAATAACTTAGGTCAATATGAATAGAAGATGCTTGTCCTTTGGCTCTATTTTGAACAAAATTTTTATGTGAAAAATTTGAAAACTTCAAACAGATTATAATTTTTAAAAGTCTACTCATTTACATATTTTATACATTTATATATATATCATCATATATATTTGTTATTGTGAACAAGAAGAATATATTAAATTTACCCACATGATCAGCTATTTATATTAAATTAAGAACCTTCTCTAATTAAGACCCACAGTAATTTATATACCACAATTAATCTTGGGAAAAAAGTGAGTATTTAATTGTAATCTATCTTCTTAAAGATTTAGCATATTCTTCAAGGCTAAATTGAAAAGACAAAGAATTTCCTTTTAAAAAGATACAATACTGTTAAAACACCCCATTCATTCATTCATAATCAGCATGAGTCAATTAAATGAAAAATAACAATAAAAACCTGGTCTGATCACAATTAGTATAGTCCATTTACTAGAGTTTAATCTCTTTTTAGTAAGTGATTTTCAAACACAGTAAAAAAAAAAAAAAGCCATTAAGTGACAATTCACTAATCACAACTCCATAGAAAGCCAATATTTCAGACAAAACCATTTCCAACACAGTCTCCAATTTACTAATTAGGTCACTGAACTTATACTGTGCAAGGGATTCAAGGCAGTACACAGAACATGCAGGTTTGGATAAAGATAATAGTTTTCCTGGGTCCCTAAAAGGTAAGTCAGCAAACTTAAAATGAAAGAAGGCAGGAAGGGAAGTGGAGGTAGCTCTATACTTTCTACAATCTTTCCTATCCATAGTATAAAGTCATATTATGGGATATAGTTAAGTCTGAAGTTCATTGATGAATCAAAAAAGCTAAAATAGGAATCATTTGTGATCGGCCATATTATTTGACCTAGAGACAAAGCTTTTCTTTGCATACAGGCCTGCCAATTGGATCGTGACATCTTAATCCATAAATTAACCTCACCTAAAACAATGGATGTGTGAACTGTGATGTATAGATTAGCTCTTCTGAAAACAGGAAGAGAAAATAAAGCCACCTGCACAGCAATATGAGTTCAGAATCCTTAGGCGGTTTTACAACTTCCTCCAAACCCTTGAAAACTTTAGGTCCAGGACTGAGGTGAACTGAGTTACACCTCAGGCTCAAATTTTAAGGAGTTTCCACAAACCCAATAATTAAGATAAATGCTAATTTAATGCAAAAGTTAATAATGAAAGATTGGATGCTTGCCCTGTACAATTGGGAACAAGACAAGGGTACCTGCTCCCACCATTTCTATTCAACAATGTCCTCGAAGTAGTAGCCAGGGCATTAAGTAGAGAAAAAGAAATAAAAGGCATCCATGTTGGAAAGAAGGCAATGAAACTCTCTCAATTAGCAGATGACATGAGCTTACATATAGAAAATCCTATGGAATTTGGTAAAAGACTATTAGAATTAATAAATGAGTTCAGCAAAGTTACAGGATACAATTTCAATACACAAATATCAATTGTACTTCTAAACACTTGGAATAAACAATATAAAATTGAATTAAGAAAACAATTTTATTAATAGTAGCATGCAAAAGAAAAGAACACTCTGGAATAAATTTAACATAAGCACAAAACATACTCTGAAAACTACAAAACATTGCTGAAAAAACATCCAGTAAGATGGCAGGGCTCCCCAAACTAATCTGAAGATTTAACACAATCCCTATCAGAATCCTAAGTGACTTCTTTGTAGAAACTGTCTAGCTGATTCCAAAATTCCTATGAAATTGCAAGGGACCTAGCATAGCCAAAGCAACCTTGAAAAAGAAGAATAACGTGTGAAGAATTTTAAAACTCATTACAAAGAGAGGATGGGGTCTAAAAAAAAAAAAGAAAAAAAGAAAACAACTTATTACAAGGCAAAAGTGGGTAGAGGGATAAATTGGGAGGTTGGGATTTGCAGGTATTAACTACTATAAGACAATAACGTCCTACTGTATAGCACAGGGAACTGTATTTAGTACCTTGTAATAGCTTATAATGAAAAAGAATATGAAAAGGAATATATATATATGTATGTGTATAACTGAATCACTGTGCTGTACACCAGAGACTAACACAACATTATAAATCAACTATACTTCAATTAAAAAAAAAACAAAGCAATGGTAATAAAACAGTGTGGTGCTGGCACAAAAAGAGACATATAGATAAATAGAATAAAACTGATACCCAGAAATAAAGCCAGGTATATATGGTCAACTGATTTTCGACAAGGGTGCCAAGATCATTAAATAGGGAACGGATAATCTTGTCAACAAATGACACTAAGAACAACTGTATAGCCATATGCAAAAGAATGAAGTTGGACACTTATTTTATACTATATACAAAAAGTAACTAAAATGGATCAAAACCCTAAATGTTAAAATGATAAAACAGAGGGGTAAATCATTATGTCCCCAGTTCTGGCAAAGGATTCTTAAATATGACACCAAAAGCACAAGCAACAAAAGAAAATACAGATAATCTGAACTTCATCAAAATTAAAAATTTCTGCATATCAAAGCACATTGAAAAGAAAAGTGAAAAGACAATCTACAGAATGGGGGAAAATGTTTGCAAATCATATGTCTGAAAAGGGATTAATATACAGAACTCCACCTCAACAACAATAAAAAAAAAACCTCAATTAAGGTCAGTTATATGTGGAATCTAAAAAATACAACAAACTAGTGAATATAAGAAAAGAGAAGCAGACTCACAGACATAGAGAACAAACTAGTGGTTATGGGAAGGGGAGGGGCAACATAGGGATGGGGTATGGGAGGTACAAATTACTGGGAGTAAGAGAGGCTACAAGGATGTATTGTACAACACAGGGAATAGAGTCAATATTTTGTAATAACTGTAAATGTAAAGTAACATTTAAAATGGTATTAATTTTTTTTTTATTTTTGAAAAGATGCTCAACATCACTAATCAACAGCAAAATGAAAATTAAATCCACACTGAAATATTACTTCTCACCCATTAGGATGGGTATTATGAAAAACAAGACAAAACCAGGTAATAATGAATGCTGGCAAGGGTATGGAGAAATTGGAAACCTTGTGCAATGTTGGTGGAAATTTTTGTAAAATGGTGCAGTTTCTGTGGAATACAGTTGGTCAGTTCTTAAATAAGTTGAACATAGAATTACCATATGACTTGCACATCCGTTCCAAACATACCCAAAAGATTTGAACACGGTTGACCAAAAAAATTTTTACATGCATGTTCATAGCAACACTATTCAAAATAGCCAAAAATAGGAAACAACTCGAATGAATGAATGAATAAGCAAAACGTGTTACAGCCATATAATGGAATATCATTCAGCCGTAAAGAAGGACGTACTGATTGATGCTACAACATAGATGACTGCTGAAAACATTACACTAACTTAAAAATTAGCCAGTTAAAAAAGGTAACATATTATATGATTCCATTCATACAAAATGTTCAGAATTGGGCAAACTACAGAGCCAGGAAGTAGCTCAGGAGTTGCTTAGGGCTGAAGGAGATGGTGTTATCTAAAGGGCAGGGTTTTTTTTTTCTGGAGATAAAAATATACCAAAACTGCCTGTGGCAATATTTGAATATATCTGTGAATTTACTAAAAATTATGGAACTGTACATTTTCAATGGATGAATCCTATGGTATATCAATTAAATCTTAATAAACTTGTTTTTAAAAAATCTAAATGAACACAGAAAACCCATAATGAACCAAAAAAATCAGTATTTTAAATAAAGACATCATCAATATGGCCGATTTAAAAAAAAAAATTTCTCCAGGCTCCAGAATGGTTTGGCAGGGCACTGCAGGGGTCTCATGCATACCTACTGAGAGCTTTTTAAATTTTAAGCATGGAAACAGGTCCCTGAAATTTCAGGAGTCATTCCAATACACTCAACTTTCTTTTCTTAGAAAAAGTTCTCTTTTCACACCACTAGCATGGTGACTGTAGTATTCAAATAATGTAATCACAGTAACCAGCACAAATGGCATAAAGAGGTTTGTTTCATATCAAAACACTGACTCATGACAACATGGGCAGTATAAGCAAAACTGGAAGGACAACTTGAGAAGGGACCGCTAGTCAAGAGAAGTCGGTGCATGATGGCATCAGTTAATATCACTCAAAGGCCCCTGACTTGTTAAATGGATGTTGACAATATTGCATGGAATTCCCTTACACTAAAAAAATTAGTTGTTCTTTACCTGAAATTCAAATCATCTGGGCATCCCGTGTTTTTATTTGCTAAATCTAACAGCCCTAGTTTGAGGAAATACCTGCTAGTAGGGCCAAACCATGAGATCTAAAAACAGCCAGACAGGGTGACTTTGAAGTTTAGAGTCTGCCCTATGAATACAGTTTCACAAGTTCCTCTCTAAGAGTGAAGAGAGATTATTGGAAAAAAACAAGAAATGACTTTGTGAAATATTTTTATTACTTACCATTTTCAACCACTACTCCATCCACCCCAACAGACTAGAAAACAAAACGTTTACAATTGTTTACATATTTACTTACAGAAATACACATAAAAACTTTTTCTAATTATTTCCAATGAAAATATTTCTCCCTTCTTTCCTGAATTTTATATTACTAACAGTAAAAAAACAAAACAAAACAAAACAAAAAAACAGGTGTAAGGCTTTGGTTTGGCTTAGTATTTAGAAGAGAAAAAACAAAATTCAATGCAAGTGTCCAGAACACCACAGCTTGTATTTAGAACTTCCATCTCTCTTCAAAGTTCAGGACTCATACTTGAAAGCCTCCTGATCTCCAGACGACAGGGAGATGGCCAGCAGTGCAGCTGAGACACCTAGAGCCACCCCAGCACAGAGGCCCAACCTCCTATCACTAGCATGGGCAAGAGTTCACAGACACTTGTGTTTAATACTCTATCTGCTCCACGAAGGACAAAAACCAGTTTGCTCAAAAAAGCTTTAACCAAAGGGCTTAGAAACTATATATGAAAATGAATATATGTATGTATATGCATGACTGGGACATTGTGATATACACCAGAAACTGACACATTGTAACTGACCGTACTTCAAAAAAAAATTATAAGAGAAAAAAGAAAGACCAACAAGGTCCTACTGTAGAGTACAGGGAACTATATTCAATCTTGTAATAACCTATAATGGAAAAGAATGAAAAAGAATATATATGTGTGTGTGTATATAACTGAATCACTGTGCTGTACAACAGAAACTAACACAACATTCTAAATCAACTATACTGCAATTTTTACAAAACGGTAAAAGGAATAAGGGGGGAAAAGGTCTTTTTTTAGTTTTCTTCTCACAATGTGTATGAGAAGGGGAAAACACAGTAGGGGCCATGTTAATCCGTTGTCTTTAACAAGTTCATGTCAGTCTTAGATTTTTGCTATGTTAAGCCTATGTGATCTTCATGACATCTCATTGAAGCAGAGAGGTGCAAGTAATAGCCAATTACAAATGAGGGAATTGAATAAAAACCTCAAGCAAATCATCTGCTACCACAATAACCAGTCTCATCATGAAAAGGCCAATTACATAGGCATTAACTAACTACCTGGTATTTCACATTTCCATTAATAGACTGTGCTGGCTGTCTTTAAGTTTCATTAAGGTAGAAATTCTCTTAGAGATCCAACTTAAGATCTTATTATATACACAAGTATATCTGTTGCAGCACTATTTGCAAAAGCAGAAACAGTCCAAGTATCCACCAACATGCAACCGGTTGAATAAACCACTGCACATATACACAGTGGAGCACTAAGCACCTATAAAACAGAATGAGAAATATCTCCAGGTACTACTACAAGGTTATCTCCAGAATATATTCCTAAGCAAAGTAAAACAAAACAAAAATAAACCAGAAAACCCTCAGTGTGTACAGTGTACTATCATTTATCTAAGAAATGTGGAGGGATGGTTACCTATATGAGGAGAGGAAGGTAATAGATGGACTTCTTTGAATATGTTTTCTTTCACAGATTTGACTTTTGAAGTGTGTAAATATTATATCTAATTCAAAAATGAAATTATATTTAAAAATCAATATTAAAAATCAAAAGTAAAATTAAATAAATGGCCCCAAGTGTGTATCCTGTTGGTCGTATGACTGCAAAAACAGAAATTATAATTCAAGTGATGTTAAAACAGAACTTAAATGTAGATTTCTAGTGGGATATGCTTTTTTGGGGGGGAGTAATTAGGTATTTATTTATTTATTTATTTATTTATTTATTTATTTATTTACCTTTAATGGAGGTACTGGGGATGGAACCCAGGACCTTGTGCATGCTAGGCATGCACTCTACCACTGAGCTATACCCTCCCTCTCTAGTGGGATATACTTTAAGGACAAAAAGGCCTGCCAGTAAGTGCGAGTGTGCACACATGCGCACACACACATACTGTAAATTGCTTCCAATAACCATGTTGTTGACGGTAGTATTGGTGTTGTTACTCTTGGGCTGTTTTGTATATATGGTGGGATAAACAAAATGATAATTATGTAGGTTATCACTGAATATTTGGATTTGTTGAAAGGGGATACAGATGTAATATCAATAAGGTTAATTAAATTTGAATTGTCATATTTCAATAAGAAATCACGAAATCATTTATCTTAAAGAAAAATTGTAGTTGTGTACTCAGGAAAGGCTTTAAAACAATGACCCACCTAGTAGTCATAATACTTCAAGCACCTATACTGTGATATCTAAATAACATTCCCTTCCAAAAAAAGAAACAGGGACTGCATCTTAAAAATGACTGATTATGGAGTCTAGAGCAGAAAATGAACAAAAGGATCCTGGAATATTTTATACTAAATAGGAATGAAGCCATCAAAGACTACTAGGGCCATGTCAGAAGGACTCTGAAGCCAGCATAAATGAGCTTCCCTTACCCAAATATTGTTTCCTTTGAGTATCATGAAGGGTAATACCTGCGAGGATTGAAGCATATCATATAAGTTTAAATGCATGAGTTCATAGTAACGCTAAGAATGATCATCGATCATCTTTGGAAGGTGCTAAAGAACCAGCTTATTATTTTGGAAACTGAAAAATAAATAAAGGGAAAGTATCAATCACTCATTCTGCCTTTTGCATGCGATTTCTACCTGAGGATAAATGTACCATAAAAGAGGTAAGTGCAAAAACTTGGGAAACAGTGAGGACAGTGTCAAAATCAGACTGAAGGAATTGTGGAGTACTAACTACAGGTGGAAAACCAACAGGGAAGTGAGAGAGTGCTGGCAAGGAGAACAGCTCACAGACTGTCAGGACGGTCTAGACGAATGACAGGGCATGCTGGAAATAAAACACTGGTAATGAGGGTGGAGAAGAGTGGACAGATTTAATTAACTAGATGGATGGATGAGAGGAGTTAAAATCATCAGTAAAGTTTTTATATGTTGGGTGACTGATGTAGGGTAGTGTATCAAATTGATGATTCTAAGGAAAAGCAATACTCTCACCAAATTTCAACAAAGTTCAGAATTATCCTTAGGAAAAAAAAATGCAAACCGGCCAATTAGGGAATAAGGAAAAAGAAGAAAAGAAGGAAGTGCTAGTATTGCCCTTCTTCCTAGAATCTTTACTCTTCCCATGTGATGCATTACATTTACTTCCAATGTATACCAACACTTTTTTAAATGTTGACTTTACTGGGTTGATTTCTGGCTCTCTTTCATTGAAACACACTTTCAATAGGTGATTATTACTCGTTGCTTCCAGGATGAGTCCAAAACCTGGGTTCTAGTCCTCACTCAATCAATATCTAGCTGTGTGACTTTGGGCCAGTTACCTTTCAAAGCCTTAACAATCTATTCAAAAATGGGTAATAATATTTATCCAGCATTTTTCCATGCCATCCATTCATTCACCTAATAAACTACAAGGACAGCAGTGAAAGCAACAGTAGCAGCAGCAACAATATAATTTAATGCTGCTGTGAATAAAATGAGATGATATAAAAATGGCATGTATGTTTTAAATTATTATAGAAGATAATTTCCTCAACTTATAATTACTTATCAAGAGTTGCCAGATGCCCATCCTGGCGCAGGATTAACCATACATTATTGGGCATATGATACAAACCAGGGACTCTCCTAGGCAACTAGTGTGTACATTTCCACCAACTCTCACCACCAGTAAAGGTAGATATAATTATCTGAAATTCACCTGAGGACCCTGAGACCCAGAGATCTTAAATAACTTGTCCAATGTCAAAGCAGCCAGGAATCGAACCCAGGTATCTCTTTTGGATCAAGAACCGCAAGGTCACAAAACTACCATTGAAAAGATTTGTGGACTTTTCTCCTACTTTTAAACAGGATAAATTAGAGGACCATTTCTTTCAGTAAAGCAGAATTTCACTTTCTGATAATATCCAATTACAGAAAGTCACTAGAACAATCTACAGTGAAATTACTTGAATATAAAGCCAAACAACCCTTTCTAACACATTAAATGAAAATTTACAATATCTTACAATGTAACGCTTAGAATGAACCGATTTTGTGGGAACTTCATCTATTCAAACAGCAGCAAAGAAGTAATAAGAGGCTTCAGAGACAAAACAGAATTCACAAAGTTCAAGGACAAATGCACATTCATATTAGTAACAAACATGCCCCTTAGTTCTTGGAGTACAATTCCTAAGAAGCTTGGCAGACTGGTTTTAAGTCTGCAAGAAATCATAAAGGGGCAAGGAGGCAGCTACTGAAGGCACACTGATGACTGCAACTCATGAAATCTGACAGTAATAGAAAGAGGAAAAATCATAAAATCCAGTTCCCGGAAGGTAAAAACAGCACAATGCTCTGGGATCGTTTATTATACAAGCACATACTTGTACAAGTCTCAACAGATCCTAAGGGCACCTCTAAAACACTCTACAGTAATAGCTGTAAAGATGGCCCTGAGTCAGCAAGAACAGTATTTAACTGAAGTATTTAAAATGAAAAACACGTTGGTGTTAAGGGGGTAAATTGTTATTTAAAAAGAAAAATTCTAGAATGGTTCATTTCCCAAGGAATCAAGAAATCTGAGGTTAAACTTTCATGAGCAGCATCTTCACTTTCTATCATCTTATTTTCAATAGCAAATTCCCTAATGCTCTATTAACCATCTTAACCCCACTACTAAGATAAATCTTATAATGTATAAACAAGTAGGGGGTAACGATAACATGCATATTAAGAGATTTGGGAGCTTAAAGTAAGAAAAATTCACTCCTTATCACTAATGTTTATTAATGAAGAACATGCACACCAGAGATATGGTTTATTGTCTGTACCTCCATTACTAGTAGAAATAATATAGAAAAAGAAATGTGTACATTAGCATGTAACTTCCTTTCCAAGCTTCAGGACGCATACACACCCTGACGTGCCTCCAGGTTAGGTGTGCTTCAGGTTCTTGATTCTCCCAATGCAATGCTCTACTCTCTTTCTGGGCAACGCTCCCATACAATATTCCAGATACGAGCCTCCCACTCTCGTGCTTAAGAACATGGACTCTGCAGATAGCCAGCCTGGGTTCAAATGCTAGGTCTCCCACTGAATGTGTGACTCTGAGCATTTAATTATCATCTGTAAAATGGACAGTAAAAGTACATAGCACTTAACATCACTGAGAAAAAGGTTAGTGATATGTAATTTATAGCACACCTACAAAGAACCAGGCACAGTGCAGGGCATTACGGATACTAAGAGGAATAAGGAACAGTCATCACCTTCAAAGAATTCAATCTGCTGGGTAAAACAGATCATTAAAATAGAGCATATACATGCTATGAACAAAGGTATCTACGCGATGGGGCTATGGAGCACAGAGAAGGAAGGCTTAATGGATTTCCAGAGGACAGGTCTCTTATGTCTTAAAAGAAGTTAGACAAGCAAAACAAAGGCTACTATAATATCTCCTGAGAGACATTAGGTTTAATGACAGTGCGTCATATATAAGTGAATGTGAGATACTTTGTGTTTGGAAACTACAAAGCATTATATGCACATTATTGACTAAAGCTATTGAAAATACCTAACTGCCTTCAAAACTCTTCCCCATCCACCAATCTGGTAGTCTGAATCCTTAAAGGGTCCTCTCCCAAGTATGCTTTACATCTCTTTAGGAAATGCAACATACCTAAAAGTGGAGGCAGGTGAATATTAATATTGACAGAGGTCTCCTAAGTATCAGGCACCTGACATAACTTATTTCACCTAATCCTCACAACAGCCCAGTGAGGATGGTGTCAGGATTCTCATTTTACAGATTAAAAAAAAGAAGCTTCACATCCACAATTAATGTGCCCAAGGTCCCAACTACTAAGTGGATGAGTTGGGATTCTAATCTTGAAAAATTGAACTGCAATCACTACATTACACTGCTACTCAAGTGTGCCAACATGGAGGTAACACCCATCAAAGGGTATCAGTTGGTCACTGTGCTAGTTTGCAGGGGCTGCCATAACCAAGTACCACAGACAGGGTGTCTTAAGTAACAGAAATTTGTTGTGTCACAATTCTAGAGGCGAGAAGTCTGACATCAAGGTGTTGGCAAGGTTGATTTCTTCTGAGGCCTCTCTCCTTGAGAGAGAGAGCAGATGGCTGCCTTCTCCCTGTGCCTTCACATGGTCTTCCCTCCGTGTCCTAATCTCCTCTTCTTAGGACATCAGTCATACTGGATTAGGGCCACCCTAAAATACCTTATCTCCATATACAGTCAAATTCTGAGATATCAGGGGATTGAAACTTCAACACCTGGATGGAGCAGGAGACATGATTCAGCCCATAACAGTCACATGGTGAGAAAGATCCTCCTTCTAAGAGTACATGGAAAAGGTCCTTAATTGTGTCTAAATCATAAATGAAATTTGTGAAGGTTCTTTTGAGAAATGCAAGTATGTACTTACAGCAAGACAGAGCCAAGGACTCAGTGATGACCACGCCCTAGGGAGCATTTTGAAAACATGTTGGGGTGCTTTTGCAGCTCTTAATTACTGGTAGAGACCAGAAGCATGGGATGTGGTGCAGTCCCACACAACAAAGAATCACCCCATATGAATGCAGTTTGGTGCTGCTACTATGGAAAACAGTATGGAGATTCCTTAAAAAACTAAAAATAGAGTTATCATATGATCCAGCAATCCCACTCCTGGACATATATCCAGAGAAAATTGTAATTGAAAAAGATACACGCACCCCAATGTTCACAGCAGCACCATTTACAATAGCCAAGACATGGAAGCAAACTAAATGTCCATTGACAGATGAATGGATAAGGAAGATGTGGTGTATATATATATATATATATATATATATATATATATATATATATATACACACACAGTGGAATACCACTCAGCCAAAAAAAGAATAAAATAATGCCATTTGCAGCAACATGGATGAACCTAGAGATTATCATACTAAGTGAAGTAAGTCAGACAGAGAAAGGCAAATATCATATGATATCACTTATATGTTGAAGCTAAAAAAAAATGACACAATGAACTTATTTATAAAACAGAAACAGACTCATAGACACAGAAAAAAAAGCTATGGTTATCAAAGGGGAAAAGAGGGTTAGAGGGATACATTAGGAATTTGGGATTAGCAGACAGAAACTAGTATGTATAAAATAAATAAACAAGGTCCTACGATATAGCACAGGAAACTATATTCAATATCTTGTAATAACATGTACTGAGAAAGAATGTGTGTGTATGTATGTGTGTGTATATATATATATGCCTGAATCACTATGAAACTAACACCAGAAACTAACAAAACATTATAAATCAACTATACTTCAATTAAAAACAAATCACCCCACATTCCAGAAGAAAGAAATGTTCTGCCAGACCAAACTCAACACGAACAGGTATCAGGAGCTCTCTTGTGTATACCACTATGAGGTAGATTTTATTAAAAGTTAAGAGAAAATGCCAATAATTTAGAGCAAAGACTTTATGAAGACAGAAGTTTGAATCAAACAAAAACATTGTCTTAAAATTAAATGATGTATTCAGTCCATGCTCTACATATAAGGGCATTTTCAACCTCCTATTTCTTGAAAAGGACTTTAATGTAATAGTGGCATTACTGCAAAAGCAATGACAACTCTGCAAATAACTGTCACAGAGGATATGAGTCTCCTTTTATTAAATTTCAAACAAAACGTTATTAGATTAGTAGACACATAAACCATGTCAATCTCAATAAAAGTTACTTTTAATATTTCAGATTACTGTCACACTGTATACTTTGGAAACTTTCTGTAACACTAAGAAAGCTCTGCTGTGAAAGATGATAATGAAAGTAGTCGTTTGAGGGGTTATCTGTTGGTTTTCAGTCTTCTCTGTGTAGAGACATCTATTGCACAACTTCTGCATAACTTGTTTTATTGTTTCTCTTTTTAAAGCATCCTCTATTCCTCATCACCTCGAGAAGGATATGGTCTTTGAGGTCTTTTGAAAAGTACCTGAAAGCTAAAATATGCCACTATAGGCGATAGCATATTTCAAAATACAAGATATGCTTTCCGTGATTCCTTGTCAGGACCCTGTCCCATTTCACAGCATAAGGAATTTACTTTTGTTACTAGACTTATAAAGATGGCCCAGGCCATTTATGAGAATATCATACTTCCTCATTCTCTCCATGTTGACAGTCTATAATCTGTCCTGGCATGTTTTCTCTACTTCAAGTATTTCCTTCTTTCTCTTATCAAATACAAACAAGTCTGATCAGATATTACTTATTTTAACATTTTTATTTTACAGTCCACGTGCATCACTGAGTTTTCATTTTCCTGGCTTCTTACACAGAATTATCTTCCTGCTTCTCACAAACACAAACTTACGCTGTAGAAGTTGGTACAAGCATCAATTGCTTCATTCCATCTTCTAGTACAACATCACTCACAACTGTATCCCAAAATACATAGTGTTATGAGTTACATTCATTTATCCTTTATGTTATTATCACGTTGTTATATTTTTTATTATATGTATAGGTAGGTTATATTACCTATGAACATTTCTTTCTGGTTAAAGAAAGTATCGCAAAAAATTTATTTAAAAGGGGAAATGGGGGAAAGGTAGGATTGAGAGCCACATAGAGTGACTGACAGGGACCTGAACCAGGAGAACTCAGAAATAGGCCCTGAATCTGGTCAAGACAGAAAGGAAAACGTTGTTCATTACTGGTACTCTCATAGCTGAGCAAACAGAACTAAGAAATAATAGCTGGAAATTGGAAACAACAAAGTTGAAGAAAGACTGGAGAAGTGGTTTATAAGAAACCCGACAATTAAGTGTAAATACGCAAAACTGACTCCTGGTAATGCCCTCTTCTACCAAATCCAGCAGACGCAACAGCATCAGGGTTGATTAAGGAGGCTAAGATAGAAAAACTACCATTTCAATCCTGAAAGAGTGGCAAGAAACTGAATTTCTTTAAATAGATCAATACTTTAAATAAAGTCGATGACCCACATGACATGCTCACCACTAGAGTAAAAGCTTAGTTGTCCCACAACTGGCCTGCAGTGTTATGTTATGGGCTGAACTTCAGAGGACTAAGAAAATGGGGTAAAGAAGTCACAAAGAATGAAAAGCTCAAGAGGCCACAAGATCAGGGGTTAGCTTTAGGAGAAGAAAATTCTGTCACTACTAAGCTCCCACCCCTGCTTCTAGGCATGACAATGACAAAAAACATCAGTGGCACTAAACAGAACTATGGAGGACAAATTGTTCAACCAATTAACTCTAAGTGAGCCTCATTTTCCCTAAACCTGGGCCAACATCTAAGTGAATCAGGGTTACTTTTAATTTGGTACTTTTAGAACAGAAACACTGAAATCAGTTTGGTCAAGACTATGCTGTTTAATGGGTAAAGCATGGCATGCTGTATTAGTTTGTCCCTTAACTAGAAAAGACAGCTTCTAAAGGAACAAACAAATAAGAACTGAAACAATGATCTGAATTTCTCCTTTCATGTCCTGAAAGAGAGCAACAGTATAAATTCTGGAACATCAAATCAAGCGCAAGCATCTCCCATCCCTCTCTTTTAAAAAGGTCATTATGAATTTGTAATAAATAAACTATTAGCCTAGATTTAATTCATATCAAATTAATTAAATGATAAGCCAGGGAGATCACATGTGATCAGATTACCTACAGGAGAGCACATTCTTATCTTTTGCTAGAACTTAAATGAACATTCTTTCCCTCCCAAAAACAAAATGAAGATATTTTAGGAATTATACCCGAGCCATAGTTTTACACTTTTTCAGACTAAGTATGAAACTATAATAAACCCAATGACTATTCCTTTTAATTTTATTGCCAAGCCATTTAGGTTGAACAATTTGAAGGTGAACTACCATTACCTAGATAAAAATCATGACTATCTGAAGGATAGCTTTGCCTCTATCAAGTGAATATCATCAATAACAAACAATTTAAGTTTGTTTTAACTAAATGAAACATAAAGCATTTATGTTATAAATATTTGCCTTCAGCAAAAATTTCTGAAATATATTATTTCTTCTGATTTTTCACATTAAAAAGGGAAAGCTTAAAATACTGCCTTATACTGCAAAGCCAGTCTTTGCTTTCCTCTTCCTGTTTATTCAGATCAACAAAGAAAGGTCAGCTTTTCCTTTTTCACCCCCAGTTCCCAATTTAGCCTGCAATAATCTTCAGTATATAAGGTTAAAAAACATTTTCTGCAAACTGAAGAAGCTAACAGTATTTTTAAATAGTGATTTATCAGTTGAATGCCCTCTGGAAAATCCAGATGCTCAAGTGACTAACACTAGGTAACTGACATGGCTCTCTTTTCACTCCAGATACTGGAGAAATGGTTGGCACATGTTTGACGCTGAGACTGAGTCTTAACTATATAGACAAGAAAAATGAGCTGGGTAGCTGCTATATAGTTCCTACTTATAGCCTCCTCTAGAAAAGTTGTGTCCATAAAATTTTCATACCCCCAAAGGGTAGACTGAGGAGAGAAGAGATTTGCAAGGCATGTAGACCCGAGCCTAAATCCCAGCCCAGCCACATACTTGTTCTGTATTCCACCTGTGTTTTCATTTCTTCATTGGCCAGGGGATAATAAGACCTACTTCTCATAGGGCAGTTCTAAGGACTGGATGGAATAACAATGTTAAGTGCCTAACAGAGCAGAGTAATAAATGCTACTTTCTATCTTCCCTTCCCTATTTGATGCTAATTGTGAATTTTAACAGTATCTAAATGAAAACTCTTCAAATATTGTGCTTTCAAATCATGAGGGAAAATTTACTGCAATTTAATTCTCTATTACTTGTTTAATAGTTTAAATATCTATTTTCTTTAACCTCCAATTCCCTCAATTGTTAGATCCACAGATACTCTGAATGTAAATGATGGCCACCTTTTAAAATACAGTGCACTCTGTGATCAATACATCTGACTAAATTTCTACATGTTATTTATATAAGTGTAATTATATAAAAAATGAAGGAAATAGAAAAGTCATTCTTGGATGACAGTGTGACTTTCTCTGGTTTTTGCTTTTTTTCAATATCCTGCAAACTTTTAATGAACTTCTATATTCTGAAAACCAAATTAATTTAAATACATTTTAAAAGATAAATGTATGCCAGCCAGCACTTACTGACCTTGCAGGAGCCCCAACACTCTCCTCAGTCTGTGAGAACTGCGGATCTCTGACGCATAGGAATAGACATGGGTTGTACTTTCTGGTGCCATCTGTCTCGGGCAAAGCTGACTGGAGCAGTGGAACTTGTCCTAAGCTAAACTATACTGTCTCTCCTGGGAATTGGAGCAGAGTAATCCTAGTCTGGCTAGAATTAAACTGAAGGTCTTGGAGCAGCCATTTGCACTTGGAGCAGTGCAAAGAGAATCAGAGAAGGCTGGTCTTCGGAGAGAGAGGAATGAACAACTCACATATAAAGAGGCGAAAAGGAAGCCAATGTGGCCCAAAACACAAATGCTACCAGAACATGAGAATAGCTGTCAGAGTTACTGAGCCCTTGCACCTTCCCTCATACTCATCTCAGGCCAGTGTTGTGTTTCTGTTACATAGAAGGAAAAGAAACTTGGAGGTGGGAGAAATGGGGAGACGTGGGTCAAAGAGTACAAACTTCCAGTTACATGATAAGGTCTGGGGCTCTAATGTAAAGCATGATGAGTATAATTAACAGTACTTAGTATACACTTGAAACTTGCTAAGAGAGTTAGACCTTAAATATCCTCACCACAAAAAAGAAATGGTATTTATGTAGCATGATGGAGGTTTTAACTAATTCTATGGTGGTAATAAGCATTTTGCAATATCAAATCAATGCCTTAAACTTACACAACATTGTGTGTCAATTATATCTCAATAAGCTGGAAAAAATGCTCCATTTACTGTTATTTTCTGAGAACATGGCTGGCAGTATTATGTAAAAATGTTTAAGTTATACAAAAAAGTAAATAGTGATTAGAGAAAAATGAGTAGGATTATTATTTAACAGAAGGAAAAGGGTAACAAGAAGTTATGTTTAGCAGGAAGTGGTGATAGTTTTGAGTTTCAGGTAAGGTAGTTAAGCCAGGGTTTTTCAACTAATCCAGACCTATCAGTGGGATGTGAAATATGTTCAATGGATCAGGACAAGTATTTGTTTTTAATGAAACAGAACTGCTGGGGAGAAAAAGTGGTAAGGATAAATACTGGTATTTAGGATAAATACTTTTTCATGAAACTTTTGTTTCAAGTATACTCACTTTTGCGTAACTAAGTCATGAAGTCACCTATATTTCTTCCTGCTGTGCAAGGTCAAAAGAGTTTAAAAGTCATTGACAAAGCCATGCTTCCAAAATACCAACTGGAGACAACCACTCCTACAGCATATTTATTCTTTGACTTAAAACAAATGAAATTATACCTGGGAAATAAAACTCTGAGTTAACTCAAAATGGATCACAGAACTAAATGTAAAATGCAAATTTGTATATAAAACTTCAGGACAAAAAGATAGGAGAAAATCTTCAGGATCTTAGGTGAGGCAAAGATTTTGTACCTATGCCGTGAAAAGCACAATCCATGGAAGATAAAAACTGATGAGCTGGTCTTTATTAAAATTACAATCTCTTGTTCTAAGAACAATACTATCAAGAGCATGAAAACAAATTACAAACTAGGAAAAAATATTTGCAAACTACATATCTGATAAAGGATTTGCACCCATAATCTATAAAGAACAATTACAACTCAATAATACAGACAACCTAATTTTTATTTTAATGAACAAAAGATCTGAACTGATACTCAACCAAAGGATATAAGAATAACCAAGAAGCACCTGAAAAGATGCTCAAAATCATCAGTCATTAGGTACAAGAAAATGAACACAATAAAAAAATTCTTTACCCATTCTTCCATTGATACATACCTAGGAAGTTTCCAATAGTTCCTCATTACAAGTAATAATATATAAAGGAATGTTGCCTGCCCTTCCAGTAAACAATGAAAGTTGCCCACCATCCAGCCATCAGCCACTACAGCCGGCCCCCAAAGCTGCACCCTGAGGGAATCCAGGAAGAAAAAACCCAGAAAACATTCTGTGCTCTGGAGACTGGCCCCAGACGGTTAAGGTGCATATCTAATGAATAATCTCAATGAACCCAGACTATGGCATCTTCCCACAAAAAAGCACTACGATCACTAACTTGGAATGTCTGTTTTTTGTGATCAGCAGTAATCTTTTATCAAGATTGACTAGATGTATTCCCAGCCCCCCAAATTTATATATATATTGGCTCTGATCCTTCCTCTTCAGAGCAGTTCCCCAGAGCTATCTGAGATACTGTCCAGGATCACAGTCCTCAGTAAGGTCCCCAAATAAAACTTAACTCGACACTTTTAGGTTGTATGTTTTTCTTCACTTGAGACATACACCTGTGCACACGTGTGAAAGACTTTCTATTGGACCCACACTTCAAAGCACAATGAAAGGTATTTGCACTGTTTTTATAGATACTGCAAACTCTTTCAAAGGCCATACTAATTAACACTCCCAGGAAGAGTAAGTGAGCTTAATTATCTGACCACCCCCTGGACTTATCTGATGTACATTTTTTTTAAAAACCTCATTGAATTTCCTGATGTTTCACTATTGAGGCTGAGTCTTTGATTTATTGGCTATTCACATGTTTTTTTCTCTGAGTTTACCATTTCAACCATTTGGCCTATTTATGCTTTTCTTTTTAATCTGATGGATTATTTTTCTAATTTAAATACTCATCCTTAGTCATTTTTATATGTTATTATTATTTTGTCCTACTTTGTTGCTGGTACTTTTAAAAATGCTCAATTATTGGGGTATGACTTACATATAAAAAATTCATTCATTTAAAGAAAAGTACAATGAGATAACATTACTACCTACAAGAATAGCTAAAATTAAAAAAAAAAAACTGATAATACCAAGGTGCTAGCAGGGAATAATTCATATACAATCAGACTCATTCCCTTAAAAAGAATAAACACAATGAAATATCAACACATACCTACTAGAATGGCTAAAATTAAAAAACAAAAAGCAAAAGAAAAATTATGAAATGCAAATACATTGCTGGTAGAAATGAAAAATGGTACCCACCCTGGAAAACAGCTTCGCATTTTCTTATAAAGTTAAACATATATTCACTATATGATCCATCAATTCTACTCCAAGATAATTATCATAAGAAATGAAAACTTATGCTCAACAAAAAATCTGTAAATAAATGAAACATTTGTTTACAATCACCCCAAGCTGAAAAAAACCCAAGTGTTCTTAAACAAACAAATGGTGGTACATTCACGCCAAAAAATATTACTCAGCAATAGAAAGGATCAAACTACTGATACAGGCAACAATTTGGATGACTCTCAAAGATGCTACGTGATCTAAGTAAAAAGAGCCAGACTAAATAACTACTAAAAAAAAAAAAAGACTAAATAAATACTGTATCATTCCATTTATAAGACATTCTGGAAAAGGCAAACAAAAACTGTTACAAAAGGTGTTATAGCAATAGTCCATGGCAGAAAGTTAGGGTAAGACCCTTGCTCAAAAACTTAAATATGATACTAAACATTCACTGTTTCTAGGGGTGAAATCTGATAATAATGCCTGCATCTATCTGTTCAGTACTTTAGAGTTTATAAAGCACTTTCACAAATGCCATCTGACTTGAGCTGTTACAAAATACCTCACATGCAAAGAAAAAATCCCTGACAGGGCTCCAGCAGCCACGTTCACAGGAAGCTGCAAGCCCCCACAGCCACTGGGAGACAAACCCTGGGCACAGTTATGAAGTGGAGACCGTCAAACCCCAAGCTACATTGTTCTTTCTGTCCTGAGTAATGCTTAACTAGAGCTAAAATTAAGTCAGTGCCAGAGACTAGAACAGACCAGATTTGATGACAAGGCCATGGTGTCCCCAAACAGAAGCAACTCTGCTGGAAGAAAATACAAGAGGTGAATACAAGCATTTGCACACATTTGTATTCATTTCAACCCTCTGAGAGGAAACAGCAGGCTGTCTCTGCTAAGGTCCATCTGATTCTGAAGATCTTTACCATAGAGAATGCTTCCCACAAAATAACAGTAACACTTCTCTCTGATTCCCAATGCACCCCCTTCTTCCTTAACCCTGGGTCTTTTATTTCTTCCCCTCTTTCTGGAATATGCTCTTCCAACTTCATTTCCTCCACCACAAAGCAGGGGTTTAAACTCTTAAGGAGTAGCCCAAAACTTCCCCAACTGCCCGCGCATAAGTCATCACACCCCGTGGATTTCCACTGCATGCTGCTTAGCTTTCTCTTACAGAATTGGTTACAATCTGCCATATCTCATAGATGTTTGATCATATCCGGTCTTAAATTCCAAAAGAGCAAAGGCCTAGCCTTGTTCATCTGGGAAGTACCACAATAGCTAGCAGTGTACCTTGCTATACAGCTGGCCCTTGGTATCCTCCAGTATGAACCCCACAGACACAGAGGGCAGACTGTATTCCTTATACAAGACAGTTTTATATAAGGGCAGCATCCGCAGATTTTGGTATCTGCTGGGGTTCCTGGAACCAATTCCCCGCAAATACTGAGGGATGACTGTATACACAGTATGGTCTTAACATTTTTGCTGAACTGATCTGGTGCAGAAAGTACTGAATCAAAAGGAAACAAAGAGGTAGACATGAACAGCAAAATATTCAAAATAATAAAGCACAAGTATTTTTTCCCCTATATGAGTCAGGGGTCTGCAGAGAAAAGAAGCAATAAGATATATAGAGATACAGATATAGATACAGATATAGATAGCTTTATCATATATAATAATATGATTTATAATATATAATATATAAAGTATCTATATATCATGAAGAAATGTTATATATTATAAAATATACATAATATATACAATTTATTTTTATGATGTAATATAAAATTTATATTTTTATTATATATTTACTATTTTTTAATACACACACACACAGATTTTAAGATACTGGACCACACAATTATGGAGGCTGGCTGGCAGGATGGAAGCCCAGAGAAGCGATGATATTGAAGTTTGGGTTGAAAGGTAGTCTCCTAGAGGGCAGAACTCTCCTTTCTTAGAGGTAAATCAGTCTTTTTCTATTAAGACCTTCAAATGATTGGATAAGACCCACCTACATTATGGAGTGTAATCCACTTTACTCAAAGCCCACTGACTTACATGTTTATCTCATCTAAAAAATACCTCCAAAGAAACATCTAGAATAATGTTTGACCAAATAGCCAAACTGACACATAAAATTAACCATAACATCCTCCTTTCCCCTACATGCTACTCCACACCTCTCTCCTGCTAGTCCTCCTCACCAACGCTACTACTATATAGCATAGTGCGAGCCACATCCTTTGAAAAGAAAGTTGATCTAATGCAAGCTATAAAAACTCAGGCTAAGTTCTAACTAAATGATGTTCCAGAAACCCAAGTGATGGAGACCATATAAACAAATTATCCACTGATAAAAATGTTCAAAAGCTCTTTTAAAGTTGCAGATGAACCCAAATTGTACAAAACAATTTAAATTGCAATATATGTTAATTTTGCTACACTGCAACATATTTTAAAAAATCACAGGAGAGTTCATTTCAAAACAACCTCACGCCTAGAACACACCACAACCTTCTCTTCCTATGCCGCTCTTTCTAAATAAGGTACAAGTGACCTCAACTGAAACTGAGATTTCAACATATGAAGAAACAGAAGAGAGAAAAACTGTTTCCAAATGAACTATAAGTTACTCATAACCTTGAATGCTAAAATACTCTAATAAAACATAAAATTAGAAAATGTCTTCACTATTTTTATGACTTTTTCCACAAATATCTTATGACACTGAAGCAGAATCAAGCAGACTATTACTCTATCCACCAAGTACTGAACTTTTAGCAAAGCATACTCAGTCTTCAGTTAGGATTTCTCCTAATAGTAAGACCACATTCAAGTTTACTAATTCAACAAATATTGAGTACCTACTATGTGTTAGGCGTTGTGGACAATGCAAAGATGTCTCCAGTGGAGAAGACTGGTAAAAGCATAATTTCAAAATCATGCAGTACATGAAACTGCTCTCACCAACCAAGGTCACTAAGTTCCAGCAGCGAAACCCAAGTCAATCAGTATAATGACTCCTTTTCGACCTGGCATCTCTGGAGCATGACAATGAAGACGACTTTATCTCAACACTTCTCTCACTGCTTCCTAACCTGGCTCACTCTTGGTCTCTTGGTTTTCCCAACACAACTACTTTTTATCTCCACTTCCTCTGCCCAGCTCTACTTACAGTGTTGGTGGTTCCCTTACTCCTGCAGGAGTTCTGCCCTTCTCACTCTATACAGGCAATCAATCTCATGTATCCCCTTGGCTTAAAGTAGCACCTGTTTGCTGATGACTTTTACATAAAAATTTTAAAACATTAACTGTATTTTTAAATTATTTTTTATTGTGATAAAAAACACATCACATAAAATTATTATTATTTTTTTAAATTCCAAGATCTCTTCTGAGATCCAGAACTGCACATCCAACTATCTACTAGGTAACTTGGGTGGCACACAAGTGCCTTGATTTTAACGTGTCCAGAATTTAACTCCTCACCCTATGACTTGATTTTCCCCTCTCCCTCCTCTAGTATTCTCTAGCACTGGGGATGGCAAGTCTTCCACCAAGTCAGTGCAAACCAGAAATCTGGGCTTCAAGCTTGACTCCTCCCCTCTTTCTTACTTCTTCATGAATTCAAGTTGTGGAGCCTTCAACTGGCTTTTTAATTCATCCCTCCTCCTTCTCATTACTCTATTAGACCTTAGGTCAGACACTGATCTATAGCTTAGATTAACTGTATCAGCTTCCTAACTAATCTAATTAATCTCACGACTTTTCTTCCTGTAATTCTTTCCACAAACAGAAGCCTGAGTAATATTGCTAAAAGGCCATTCTGAAGTCACTCTTCTGCTAAACAACATTGCAGTGGCTCTCCAGTGTCTTCAGTATAAAGTTTAAAGTCTTTGGATTCACATATAAACCTTTCAGTGAGGACCTGGTCACTTGCTACTTCTCATCACTCTTCACCCCCAGCACACAAACTGAGTTACTCATCCTAGTTCATGTTTTATCTCACTTAAATGGCTCCCTCAGCCTGGAATGACCCTGCTTCCTTCACTTTGCCCAGTTAACTCCTATGCATTGTCTAAAAAAGACTAAAATCAGTCTTTATCATCTCTGAGATGCTTTAAGAACACAAGAATATTCACTAGAGTGTACTGAGCTTGGGAGAGGAGCAAGGATCTGAGATACTGAAACAATAAACCTCATACACCATCTAAACAATTCTCCAATCCAAAGGGCATGGACCAGTAGTTCTTAAAGCATTATATTCTCTCAACCTGTTCATATGTATAGTGCATTCCATCACTAACTCTCAATATATGGAGTGGCTCCCTAGAATGGAAGGGGCAGCTTAAATAGAGGTAATTGAAAGTGTACATGGTGGGACAGGGGAGCAGAAAGGAAAGAAAGAGAACCAGCCACACAAACCCAAGTTTATCTTATCAAACTTTTATGCTGAGAGTTGGGGCAGAGGTGTTGTAAATTAAAAATGAATTTACTACAACCCAGTCTTTATACATATATAATAATTATGGGCACAAAGCTTTAATATGGAGTTTATAATTTGATAAGTTCTTACAAAATCCCCAGTGGAAAATGTTTGCCATGGTCGTAAGTTCAGTGACCTGCTTGAAGGCCATATGATATCTACCATAATGGTAAGTCCGTCATCCCCAGTGAGTTCATATACCAAGCACTAGCATAATCCAAAGGAGTGGGAACATCCATGAAAAATATCCTGGCAGTTTGCATGATAGGCGAAGAAAAAGCAATTTATTAACAACAATACAGTGGAACCACTGCAACAGGATGAAGCCAACAAATTTATTTCACTAGATGAAATACATGTGAATGCCTGCTGCCAGGTCAGACTCACAAGCATGCATTTGAAGAGGTTCTGGATCCTGTGAGAACCAGTTTTTTCTCAACCTACAAGAATGGTTAAACTGAAAGGAGCTGACAAGATTGATGGTTGAGGTTTGACCTCACAAACAAACCCTTAGAACCAACATTTCAGCTGAGGTCACAGTGTCCTTTTGCATCAGAGTCCAAACAAGAAACAGCTTGTAGCAGTTTATATAGGTAGAACATTCCAGCAATTTAGCAGATGACTAGGTCTGTGACTTTAATGAGAGCCTCAAGTGGAAAAAAATCAGGAAATATAGGACAAGGAGACAGAAAGGGGGCTATGTTTCCAATCTCCTCTCTGCTAAAAGGTATAACCGAAAAAGTTAATTCACCTATAAGGAACTCAGTTTCCTTATCTATAAAGCGTATTAGGGGTAGGAAGAGACAGATAAAAAAAATCTAATGTCCCTCCCAGCTTTGAAATGATATGATTTTATCTACAGTGACCTCCCTGACAGATACACAAGGGGGTGAAATAGAAAAAGGCAAGAATGAAAACTATTAGCAAGGATGAGAAATAGGAAGTGATAGCTGGGAGAAGTGAGTGAAAATTATAAAGGAAAGATGGATATACAGTCTGAGCAGTCAATCACTATCCTTAGTTAGGAAGCTTTGACCATTGTTTTCCAAACACCCCTTCCCCCAACTTTCAGAATTACTTCCTTCATTCTTTTAAGACTTTCTTATGGTTATAGGCCACATTTGGAGAATTGCAAATAATGTGGCTGCTACCCGCAACAGATGGGGTTGAACTTCTACTCCATCTACTTCATCTCCACAGCCAGGTGTCTGAAGGGAGGATGTTTTGAGGGGAGAAAAAAGAAAGGAGAAGCAGAGTAGATAGTGGCTTCATTCTTCTTCTGACCACATCATGATAAAAGTTTCAATTCACCAGGAAGGTAAAACACTTCTAAACTTTTAAGCACCTAATGCAAAGCCTCAAAATGTATATTGAAAAAACCTAACTGAACAACAGTAGGAAACTGAAAAATTCATCTTTTAGAATGGAAGATTTTAAACCACCTTTCTCAGTAACTGACAGAACAAGCAGACAAAAATAACCTAGTATGATTATACATAATTTGAATACAACTATCAAGTTTAATCTACTGAGTATACACAGAACATTACTTCAGCAAATGGAGAGAACACCTTCTGTACAGAAGCAGATACAGCATCTGCAAAAATCGACCACATACTGAGCCTTAATGTAAGTCAACAAATATCAAAAGGTCTACAATCAAGAGTATATTCTCTAATCACTATGCAATTATGCTAAAAATAAATAAGTGATAACTAAAAATATCTGTTTGGATATTAAGAAACACTTCAAAACAACACATGGGCGTCAAAGAAGAAATCATAATGGAAATTAGAAAATGCTTAAAACTAAACAATAAAAAACACTACACAATAAAACCTGTGGCATGCAGCTAAAGCAAAGCTTAAAGGGAAATTTATAGCCTTAAATGCTTACATTATAAAAGAAAGGACAGAAATAGAGGCAGTAAGTATCTAATTTAATAAGCTAGGGAAAAAAACAACATAATAAAATCAAACAAAGTACAAGTATAGAAATAATAAAAAGCAAAAATAAATAAAATGGAAAATAAAAACAATGGAAGATAAACTGACACAACATTGTAAACTGACTATAACTTAATGAAAGAAAAACAATGGAAGATAAAATCAAAAGCTGATTTGTTGGGTTTTGTTCTCTTTAGCCAAATAATATTAAAAACTTCCAGCAAAAAGAATGAGATACCATGAATATAGCAGGAATAAAAATGAACATTACAAAAACTGAAGAGATTAAAAACACAACAGGAAATGCTACGAAAAAAGATACACAGAGGCATAAATTGATGAAAAGGAATATGAAAACAAATATATGTATGTACATGTATGACTGAAACATTATGCTGTATACCACAAACTGACACACTGTAAACTGACTATACTTCAATAATTTTTTTTAATTTTTAAATATATAAAAAAATTTAATTTAAGAAAAGAAAATCCACATTATACTGAGGTGATGGCCAGATCTCTGAAGGTTCTACTTACACATTTATTCACTTACTGTGTTTAGTTTATAGAAAAATTTTATATGTGCTAAATAAGTTATGAAAAATTCTAAATCAGGCATCATTATCCACATTTTTATCCTAGGAGTAAAATTTTTCAAATAAAACTGATAAATTTGGGGATATTTTTCTCTAAAAGAGTTTGGAAATAAGATTTCTGACTTCTTTCCTTTTCCTTCTGTAATCATAGTACAGGATTAAAGTATATTTTTAAATGCTTGAAAAATTATATTTCATAGATCTTTATCTGACCCTCTTTTATGAGCATGGTCACTTTCTAAAAGGCACTCTAGTTACTTTTGACCTTGTCATCTCCCCCACTAGACTGTTCAAGGGCAGGCTCCATGTCTGATGCAAATACAATGGCCCCAGGATCAGGGAATCTGAGTTCAAGTCCCAGTTCTTTCTAAGTAGTTTGTTAACTTTCCCAGGTCTCTCAACATCTCTACGTTTCAGTTTCTTCTTCTCTAATCTGAAAGGGTTGATGTATATGATCACACTGCATTCTGAATATTTTACTATCCTGAGTTAAATTTTATCTGTGTGGACATCAATGGATCTTTCTACCAGTTTATCAGTGGACCTCAACTCAGGAGGAAGGGCAGCTTTGACACTATTATGATTTTGAAGCCATGCTTCCTTAAGAGGAATACAACAGGAAAAATTAAGTAAAATCACAGTAAGACACTGAAGTACTGAAGAAATTTATTGTTAAAGCAAAAAGCCTTTGAATCAATCCAATCTATATTTACTATTTCAAGGCATGTAAAACAATAATGTGTGCCAATATTAAATTTCTCCAAAGGATTTTAACAAGAGTTATATGCTTGCTAGTTTACTGATGCTGCATTAACATGCAAGTTGAATCATTACTTGAGCATTATAATCGCATTACTTAATTCACTATGTCACTGAGTCCCGCACCCTGACTCCAAGATTTTATTTCTCTGTGAAATCTGTGTTATCTACAAATCCCTCCACTTTATTGCCCTTATCTCTAGCAGGTTTTTTTTTTTTTAAGATAAGTCAATTGTTAAAGGTGTAACAGAACTCTTGTCTGTGTGGTACATGCTTCTTAGACTCAGCACTTTGCCTTACAAACCAAAGAAATGTTGCCTATATAAAGATATTTTTATATATCATTACTGCCAAAGTAGCAAGATGGCATACAAAGCCACCTCAAAATCTGTTATGATAAGTCTCCAGTTTCAAGTTTTGAGATGTAATTAAACCTTAATAACAAGAATTCAGAAAGGCCAAAAACAAGTGAAACTTCTTCTGTTGTAAAGAGAAAGTACACGTGCTTTTCCATATTACTCCTACAAAGTCCAGCTAACAACCATGGACATTATATGTAAAACAAATACATGAAAACTCTAAAAGGTGGGGAGAAGAGGCAAGCTGGCTAGGGATCTCAGGACCAAAGGAGCAACACACTGGTGAGTTCCCCAAGTTTCTTTTGGCCCCATATATTCCACACATGAAGCTGAAGAAGCTGGCAACCTAGAAATGACAGTGAGCTCAGAGAACAAAAAAAGCCCTAAGAAAGGCCTGCTCTCTGTAGCCAAAGGATCAGGACAGGGGCAGCTCAGTAGGACAGAACACTTTTAGACACTAACCACTCTATGTCCACCAAACAGCACAGAAAAAAAAGTGACAATATCCACATCACCAAAAACTTAAGGGAGCCCAAACTTCCACCCTCAGCAGACTGCATTAAGGCACACCTCTCTCTCCCTGCTGGACTGGTGTCTTTCACCGCTGCCCAGTGTATGCAGTCACCCCCCTTCACAGTGTCAGTGGAGGCCATGTAGGGAGCAGTCCAAGGCATTCCTATCCCTCTTAGGGAGGTATAACTGGAGGCCTAGTGGGGAACCAATATACCCTCAACCATCAGGAATGAGGAACCACCCCCTCAAGTGTCAACAGAGGTCAACTGGGGAACCTGGCCAACTAGACCCCCCTGGCAGTAATGAGGCAGCATCCTCCCAATCTCTGACACGGTGGAGTCAGAAGCAGCCAACTAAAATTAAAAGTTTCAATAAGACACAAAATCTCATGACATAATGCTCAAAATGTCCAGGTCTCCATCAAAAAAATCACTTGTCATATCAACAATCAGAAAGACCTCAAGGTGCATGACAAAGAAATCTAGAGAAGTCAACATCAAGATGACAGAGATGGTTAAATTATCTGACAATGATATTTAAAGCAGTCATCATAAAAATGCTGAAATGAGCAATACTCACACAACAGATACATTTGACAGCAGAATAGACAGGAGAGAGGAAATAATCAGTGAACTTGAAGACAGAATACTACCCAACCTGAATAACAGGGAGGGAAAAACAAAAAATGAACAAAGCCTCAGCAACTTGAGGGACTACAACAAAAGGTCCAACATTCATGTCATCAGGGTCCTAGAAGGAGAGAAAAAGAGGGTGTAACTAAAAAAGTACTAAAAGAAATAATGGCTAAGAACTTCCCCAATTTGGCAAAAGAAATAAACCCATAGCTTCAAGAGACTGTGTGAACTGCAAACAGGATAAATCTGCAGAAATCTAACCTAATATACATAATAGTCAAACTTTTGACAAAGGAAAAAACCTTGCAATCAGAGAAAGAGAGAAATGACACCTTACCTAGAAGGGAAAACAGTTCATAGGACAGCAGATGAAACCATGGGGGCCATGACTCAGAATGGGAACACAAGATTTTTCAAGTGCTGAAAGAACTGTCAACCCAGAATCCTATATCCAGTGAAAATATTCCTCAGGAATAAAGGGGAAATCAAGACATTCTCAGATGAATATACTAATAGCTCATATAACTCAATAACAAGAAAACAAACAACCCAATCAAAAATGAGCAGAAGACTTAGATATTCCTCCAATGAAGACATACAGATGGTCAATAGGCATGTCGAAAAGATGCTTAATATTGCTAATTATCTGAGAAATGCAAACCAAAACTACAATGAGGTATCACCTCACACTGGTCAGAATGGCCATCATTAAAAAGTCCACAAATGATAAATGCTAGAGAGGGTGTGAAAAAAAGGTGGTGGGAATGTAATTTGGTGCAGTCACTATGGAAAATAGTATGGAGACTCCTTAAAAAACTAAAAATAGAGTTACCATATGATCCAGCAATCTCACTCCTGGGCATATATCCACAGAAAACTCTAACTAGAAAAGATACATGCACCCCAATGTTCATAGCAGCACTATTTACAATAGCCAAGACATGGAAGCAACCTAAGTGTCCACTGACATATAACTGGATAAAGAAGATGTGATACACACACACACACACAAACACACACACACACACACACAATGGAATACTCAGCCATAAAAAAAGAATGAAAGAATGACATCTGCAGCAACATTGATGGACCCAGAGATTATAAGTCAAGTAAGTCAGAGAGAGAAAAATATAACATGATATCACTTATATGTTGAATCATCTTAAAAATAATATAAATGAACTTATTTACAGAACAGAAACAGACTCACAGACATAGAAAACAAATTTATGGTTACCAAAGGGGAAAGTGGGGAAGGGATAAATTAGAAGCTTGGGATTAGCAGATACTAACTACTAGACACAGAATAGATAAACAAGGTCCTACTGTATAGCACAGGGAACTATATTCAATATCTTGTAATAACCTACAGTGGAAAAGAATCTGACAAAATATATACATGTGTAACTGAATCACTTTGCTATACACCAGAAACTAACACAACATTGTAAATCAAGTATACTTCAATTAAAAAAAAAGAAAAACACTGAATCTTATGATATTTGAGGTACTGTGCTAACACTCACATATATTATTTAATTCCTATAAAATCCCTTGCTTTCTCAATTTAAGATGAGGCAACCATGACTCAATGAAATTAAGTAACTTGCTTATGTACACACAAGTAGCAAGTGGCAGTCTGATTTTAAGGCAGGCTTACAACCCTAACACGCTACTTGACACTATAACCTTAAGTCCACCACGTTTAAGTACTACTTTATGTAATAGATGGGATGTCTGCTGTTGTCTAGTAAATGATTCCTAGTAAATAATACATTGCTAATTAAGTATTTCAATTAGGAATTCAATCAGAAACTAGAACAAATAAATGTTTTTCAAAGATTATAGCTAAGAAATTATGAGAACAATTTTATGTTACAAAGGCAACATTTAATAGCATGACTTTCCCTACAAGATTATGACAATAAGCCTTATAATGGTATATGATGCTGAAAACTAGCTGTTCTAGATTTTTAGGTTGTTATACAGGCATAGAAGTTTGTGATCGGCTAAAGACCACCACATTTTCTAAGACAGTAAAGGAACAAAATGACAGAAAAATTACGTTTTGTTAAATGCTTTTAATTTTCAAAAGCCAACATAAAGTTAACTTTAAATTATGCTGAAGTACAAAAATATTACACAAAAGGTACTGACATGTTAAACTGTACACCATCTGAAACGAATAATTTTGGGGTAGACTTCCTAAACTGTTCGACAAGTATGCCAGCCACCAATCCACACAACTTAAATGAACTTTCATCTAAAGGAAAATTTCTTAGGAGAAAGATAAGTGATAATAATACAAACTCTTCTCATACAGGTTCTTAAAAAACAAGGATTCAATATATGTTTCTGACACTGTAAACTTTCAAAACCTTAAACTTTCAAAACTTAAAGCCATCCACAGATTCCTCCCATATCCACACATTTAATGCCCTTAAAGAAATACACTCATCCCTAATGACACAAAGGCTTCTCATTTTTAGATAAAGTTTAACTTAGTGTAGATCTATGCTTACTGTCCTCTTTGTCCATGTTTCTTACCAAAATACAACATTCTATTCTAGCTTCAGGAAAAAAAATTTTTTTGAAAAAAATGGCTCCCACATGCATTGAGAGGGTTCATGCGACCTCATGGTTCTTCGCCTGATGCAGCAGCTGCTACCGTGTTCTCAGTTACTTCAGGAATTTTTACAGTTTATTGGCGTAACGTGAGAGTTTATACAATTATCTACAGTATGTCATGACTAATACATGCACATTACTAATATTACAAGCTTGCTGTTTGGGCTTACTTTTTCCATTAAGAAAAATGCTGACATTGTTATGTTAATTATCTTGGGATTCTGTGGCGTATCATGTTTTCGCCCCTGAGCAAAAACTTTAGAATCCATTAAGTTCATATTTTTTAATTGGCATATTAGACAGTGTACCAGTTTCATGACCCATTTTGGCCTTCAACCCAGTCCACCTATCAGTCAAATAAAACATGCAAAAATCGTCTTCATTAAATCACTCACCTAATCAAAATCTGCCAGTGGGTCCCCTCTGCAGTCTAGTACTCAAGTCTCCCCATTTTGGGGCTCCATTTTCCTGCCTTCCCTCTTGCTACTAAATACCACTCAATTGAACAGATCTCAGGAGTCACCCAAACAGCCTTATCTTTCCATCCTTGCTTACACATTCCCTTCACCTGGACTGTCCTCTCATAGCAAAATCCTACTCAGCCATCGGGCTCACCTCAAAGCTGAAGTCATTGGTTGAACCTACCTTGATAAGCCCCACCTTATCCACTCCTTTGGCACTTTTTTTCTCAATCTCCTTTCACAAGTCTGTACATATTTTCTATTCAATGTCATTGCAAGCTCCTTGAAGACAGAGGCTTTTGTTTAAGTAATTTAATTTCTTCCACTTCATTAGATTATATACCTTTTTAAAATTAGAAGGGTTGGATTAAATGATCCCTAGGGATCCTTCTAGATCTAAAATTTTATATGTCCATTTCTTGTTCCTCCTATAATGTATATTGTAGTTATCTGATAAATATTTTGAGCTATCTGACTTTATCAATGTTGATTATAAAATTACCCAGTTATGGCTACTGGAAAACATTCTAAGTATTGCAATTTCCAGATGACAATTAGGAAGAGCTTCCACGTTAGTCAAGCAGTCATAATTAGTAAGCTAAATATTCATTCAGTCATTTTCTCACTCAACAAATATTAATTAAATGTCAGGTCCAGGTATCAATCCCTGACATGGAGATGACTGACCTGGCCTCTGCCCTCAAGGAACTTGCAAGCCAGTGGGAGACACAGAAAAGTTAATGCACTACATACAATAAAGACTGATGAAGAGAGGCACAAACAATACTATGGAACTATATGGAAGAAACACCTAGCAGTGGCTACAAGGTAGAGGAGGCTCAAGAAAATGTTCCCAGGAGAGGCGACAAGTAAAGCGAAACCTGATGGACAATAAGTAGTCAGCACTTCAGGGAGAGTACCAAGTACAAAAGCACGAGGATAAGAGAACATGGCAAGTCAGAGGAAAAGCAATTTGGAATGCAACTTGAGGAAGTGTGAAAGAGGGGCCTACAGCTGAAGCAGGAGGGACCAGGAGAAATCCGTTTGGAGGCATCTTTGAGCTCGCCCAGTGGACACCGTGAGCAAAGCTCACCTTGATGAGTTGAAGAACTTTATGGACAAAAAGGTATTATTGAAATTAAATGGTGGCAGACATGTCCAAGGAATATTACAGGGACCTGATGTCTTTATGAATCTGGTGTTAGAGGAATGTGTGGAGATGGCAACTAGTGGGCAAACACAACCACACTGGAAGGGTGGGAAAATGAGGAAATCGTGTCATCACGTTAGAAGCCTTGGAACGAGTCTGAACAATGGTTGTGTTCACCAGAGAAATCAACTGATTCAACTGATTCCGTGTGTCACCCCTCCACATTTTACTACAATAAAAATTGGGTTGTGGACATTTTCTTACTAAACATTTTTGTTAAATAAACTTTTATAATAGTCAAAAAAAAAAAGGAAAGCTGAAAGCGAAGCTAGAGGGCCAGACGAGAGTCAAAATCAAGATGGGCTTGTATGTTATTGCTGACAAGTTTGGATTTTTATCCTTAAGCAAATGGGTAGCCAATGTTATGGAAATATCTCCAGATAAGTCATAAAACTGACCAAAGATTCAAGTTTTACATTAGAAACAGTATACAGCAGAGACTGGTAGTTGTTCCCTGATAGCTATTCTCCCCTTCATATATAGTAGTAATAATTTTAGCTGGGCACATGGCCACATAGCTAAAGACCATTTTCTAGCCTCCCTTGTAGCTAGATGACACCTTATGACTGAAGTCTGGCCAGTGGGATATGTGCAGAAGTGATGTATGAAACTGTTAAGTTATGGATACCCTTAAATGGAAAGAGTATCTTTTCCCCAGCCCCTTTCCCACCCCTTCAGTTGGAATGAGAATGTAATAGTGAGTTACAGCAGCCACCTGGGATAACAACAGGGAAGCTGCTGATTGAGGTAACAAAGCAGTAAGACAGAAAGAGTCCAGGTACCTGATAGCTGTCATCCAACCCTGAACTGCCTACCTGGATATATGTAAGAAAGAAGTATGTTGTTTAAGGCACTGTATTTGAGGGTCTCTGTTACATCAGCTTAACTTATATACATAAGAATATACAGTGGAATTTAAAATTGGGTCTAAAGGACTCAAGAACTGTACATACTTACTAATAACATAAGACTGAATTACAAAAGGAGTTCTAGGAAACACATCTTTCAAGCTTAAGTGAGAGTGTATAGGTTATCAGAATGTAACTGGGCTAATATAACTTAAAGCAGTACATAAATAAAAGGCAAAACTGAGTTATCAACATAAATCACCTAAATCATGTGGTTAGGATAGTGTAGCAATGGGCTCATGCTAATTTATGGTCCTAAAATTACTATTCCAGTATTCAGAATGAGGTGGGGTTTTTTTTTAAATGATAGAAAAATTTAAATTAACAAAGATGACATAGGAAAGGAAGGAACAACATCCACACCTGGATTTAGCAGTATCCATGCTCCCCAACCTAAGGAAATTAAATTTCTAAGGTTCTCAACTATCAGATCAAAGTGACTAAGTATAATAGGTCTTCAGGAGTCTCAGGTTGCCTTGCACATACCATTTCTAACACAGCAAGCTATACACAGGAGCCCAAAAGCCCTTTGGGGATACCCCACCAAGGCTTACCCTATCCCATGCTGCTTTCTAGGGCTGACATCTAGCCCTCCCCTTCCCCACCATATTGAAATTTACCATCAGGGTCAGACTCTTGGTATCTTTCAAGATTATAATTACATATTAAGTAAACTATTCCATGTTAATGAAGATAGTTTAGTGGAGACATGGCCAAGGCCTTCTGTCAACCCATTTTAATCTGCTAGAGTAAAGTACCTAACTTTCATTTGGTTGGATCAAAAGAAAGTGGTTAACTACAAACCAAAGCCAACACAAACGAACAAAAATTCTTTAGAAGTCATGGGTCTAACCAAATAGTGGAAATGCCAGGTAAATTATAAGACTGCAGTACTCTTGGCAAAGAAGTAACATTTTAAAAACAGACAGAAGCACTAGGTGTCCCTCAAATCATGTCATGGAAGTTATCTATTCCTAAAGAAAGAAGTCCCTTGACAACTAACTATATTCCTCCAATTGAATGGTAAATGACGATGCTCACAATTGCGATGTTATCGGCTCCATTTCAGTCACTGAAAGGGATGCAGGCAACAACCCAGAAGGTACTTTGGGCACACAAAGAAAGAACGAGGGTTTATAACTAAGGGCAGCACTTCAGCTTGATGGAGCCAGAGACCAGTTTTCCTCTTCCTTGTGATAGTTATGATTGACTCCAACCAAGAGGACCCAGAGAGACACAGTAGGCCTTACAAGGCGTTTCCACAGCTCTTTAGGAGAACAAAGGGAGCAACATACTGGGACTGCCTCTGAGAATGAAGACAGAACTTGGTCTTGTTCAGCACTGCATCACCATGACCTGGGTCACAAGGTGCTTCACTAATTTTTCTTAAATGAATTTACATAAAATACCTCATTTTCTCTCAACAGAGACTAGTGCTACCCTACATAGTAAGGTAATTAGAGCCACTGAGTCTCCCTTATGGGCAAATAAAGCAGATACATCTTTAAAACAGACAGATGGCTCTAACCCACTTAGAGCCATTCTAGACCATTTAAGAATCAAAACCATCTTCAGTACTAACTTAAGCAGAAAATCAAAGTTATTATGAAGTAATAGTTTATGTGTATATTTTGTGGATTCATTTCTTAAAACCAACGAATGAGATCTCATGTCATAGAAAACTCAATTTGCACATTACTCTAGATCCTCTCTTCTCCATGGTGTGATACTTTGTCATTCAGAATGGCACTCTTAAAGCTGACCAATTTGGCTTGCCTTAAATAAGCAGATTTCTAATCTATTTCCACATGGCCCAGTATCATAATAGCTTGATAACATAATTTAGCAATGAAACAAGACCCCAAATTTCCTAAATCAAAATTCCTAAACCAAGCATCTTTTTAAAAAATTCCACAGCACTTGATTCTTTGACTCCACATGATGTGAACAATTAATCTCCATATACCTCCATGATAAACATATGCTTCCACCTGATTATCACAAAGGTACACTTAGCTTAATTCTTCCAGTGACAGCAGTGTCACCTTATCTGATTCTATTCCACACACTAGATGTAAGATCACCTCACCGTAGGCACACATAAAGAGCAGAGAATACATGTAGGCAAACAAAAAAAAAAAAAACGAAGATTCACAGCAAGCCATTTTGCGTGAATCAAGTCCCTTTAACTTCAAATGAAACTAACTACTTAGGTGCCTGAATAGAAATTCAACTCAAGTATATAATAAGCACAGAGAGGAAGTTTTAAATAACATTTCAAGACTGTTCTGAAAGAAAAAGTAGATATAATCTGAAGTAATGTGAGACGGAGCCCAGATTAATTCATTTAAAAAAGACACCTAAGTTCTGATGCATATTGCAGGTATCTTGAAATATTTTTAAAATTATCACTCTTGGAATTTTTGAAGCTATTGGCCTGCTGGTAAGTTGTCTTATTTAATGTGTTAATTAAAAAGCATACGTATTACTTATTAAAAAAAATACACCTATGCTCCTCAAGACATCTAATTATGCCCAAAGATGATTTTTAATGATAAAAAGATAATAGCTATTCTTTAGCCTGAAAGATAACACAGACTAAAACTTACTACTCTAATGAAGAACTGGGAACAGCCTTTTCCCTCCCACACCACACACACAGATATTTGGTTTACTAATTCCCACTAGACAGAAACATAGTCCTTGACTATAACTGGCTATACTTGGTGAAATCTGAGTGGCTGAAAAATCTTTTCAGACATTTTTTTCAAAATATTCCAATTATCTCACATATCTGTATATAGTATCATGCAACACATTTTATAAGGCAGTTTCTATACTGTTTTATAAGGTCATCCCAATACTATAGCCCAGCAAAAAAAAAAAAGTAATTCTTTTATTTCAATCATCTATCCAAGAGTAATCTATACCCGGCATAACCCTCAGAAATACGAAAAAAAAATGCCAGTGTATGTACATAAAATTTCTCAGGCATCTCTAGCTCTGGCTTATTATAGAAGCACGCGTAGACAGGGAGGTAGCCATTCACACGCACAGGTTTAGCAGTTTTGTTTTTAAATACAAGTCTGGCTTGGTTATGTAGTACTAATAGCAATACATTTGTGATAAATACATAATAAGCAGATTTATATAATAAATTGAACTGAGAATTCAAAATCAGAAAAATACATAATCCTTTGGAAGACTAGTCACTGATCATAATGAAATTTTTTAAAAGGCATTCTACATCAATTTGGAGCTAAAAAGGCAAAAAAAAACCTGGAAAAAACAGCATGAGATCAGTGTGACACTGAGCAGGGATCTATGAATAGTCTGACAGGGAAGGAGTAGTACCAATAGGCACACTGCTTCCATCCCCTTTGTGGCCACATTTGTTTCAAAATACCTATTTCTCTTTTCGGGATGATGAAAGTATTCTAAAATTGGCTGTGGTGATGGTTGCACAACTCCGTGAATATACCAAAAACCGTTTAATTGTACACTTTTAATGGGTGAATTGTATGGTAGCTGACTTATAGCTCAATAAAGTTGTTACCTATTTTTAAAAACATGTTTGAGGAGCAAAACATTGTACACAAAAATCGAGCTCTGACTGGCTGCCAATATAGAGGAATCTGAATTTGATTTACCCTAGAAGTTTTTCCCCAGTTCAAAAGAAACACACACACACACACACACCCCTGTGCACACACATGCAATATACATGCACAAAATTGGGGGCATTAAAATATCAGAATACTTCCCTTGCTTTTCAATAAGAACCCCTACAAAAGTGCCTTACTGAAGATACCTTGCCAGCTTTAACACCATACTATGATTGTTCCTCTATATTTCTCCAGAATGTTTTCTTACATGCCTCATTTAGCTAAAATGTTCTTATGTAATTCACTGTGCCTCGGTTTTCTCATCTGTAAAATGGGGATAGTACTTGCTCCCACCTCCTAGCATTGCTGTGTGATTTGAGTGTGTTAATGCATATAAAGCAGTTACCATGGTGACATACTCATGATGGGTACTATAATAAATTATTATTAATTACTGATTGGTATTAATATTAGTATTGGCTGATATCAAGTTGCTTCACGTTCTCTGTTGCACTTGCTAGATGGTAGGATTATTTCAGGGCATTGGATACCTCTTTTACCTCCTAATAGAATGCTTTACATATAATTACTCCACAAACGCTTCCTCAGAATGTTTAAATACCACACCTATATGATGCCAAAAGCACACAGAAAATTCTGGAAAAAATCCAAAACTCATTTTGATAAATGTCAAATTGTGCAAGTACATATGCAGATATAGAATAACGGTGAGATGCTGAAATTTTGGTGGTGCTGAAGTCCACTGCAGAAGTTTTGGTTTCATCCCGTGAAAGACTAGAGATGTGAAAGGATCCTTTAGTCTTTCACATCATTAGTGAAAAGCACTCGGTTAGAACCAAGGGCCCTACATTCTGCGCCTAGATCCACCGCAGACAATGTGACCCCCTGCAAGTCACTTAACCTCGTTGTGCACGCTCCACTGGAGTAAATAAAATAAGGATAACCAACCAGGCTTCCAGAGAAAGTTGCTCTGTAAGTAAAGGGCATTATCTTTAACATTTGTGCTCATTTCCTGACGGTAAAGTCCAATTTTTGGAAAAAACTAGAACATTGCATTTTCGTGTTCAAATATGATGCTGATAATGATGACTACAGATGCAGGGAAAGCTGCTAATAAATAATATATCTCATCAGTGCGCTGAGCTGGGCTTTTCAGTACCTAAACGGATTTTATCGTAACCATCACAAAGCCCTGCGCATAGACAGCGACGAGTTTCCTGGTTCTGTCCCTTCTGTGCATGCACGGCATTCCATCACCAAGTCAGCGTCCCAGGGGTCATCTGTCTCCTCACCCGAGTGACAAAGCAACCAAAGGAGCACCTGGGAACTTGGAAGGGCAGGAGCACTACCTCCGTGCACTTTCAACTCAAAACTGTAGATGAGCTCTGCAACACCTGCAGCTGCTCTCAGTAACCCGCTGAGGCAGACATTCATGCATCAAAACTGCTAGTGAACTTTCCCCACCTCTCAGGTATTATTTGATTTGTTGCTAGAGGAACTATTATAAAAGCTTAAGATAACCATAATAACTCAAAATTAAGAGAGGACATAATTCAAGCAGAATTACCCTCTGCCTAGTGGCTTAACTATTATGAATGTTTCCGTATTTTCCTCTTTGAGGGCTTGCAATTTGGAATAGAGATAAATCAGGAAAATGAATCCCTCTTGATTATCAGAATACCAAAAGTTTTCATGTTTAAAAGAAACATTATTTGTTGTATACATTTCCCCACATCTCCCTTTCCCTTCAAAATGGAGATTAAATTTTAAATCCTACTAAGCTAAACAGTATTGTATTTACATATATATATTGAGTCAATCATATTTAAAAACTGACATTTTCCTTGCATTCAACAGAATGTCATCTTTGAATAATAAGCCAAGTATTTATCATAAACCCTCTTGTGTGCCAGAAAACTAGGGCTATTTCAAAATGGTCTACTCACCAACTAAAAGACACATGTTCAGAAAATAGCATTCCAGTTGGGGTTAAGGCAGTATGAAAGAAAGATGCCATTTTCCCTCAGATTTCTGGTTCACCTATAAATGCCAAAGCTCCTATGCTATACCAAAGGTTTTAACCAGTTAAGTCATAAATCTACTAAAAGAGTCAGTAATAGGGGGAGGGTAATAACATCATGGTAGAGCGCATGCTTAGCATGCACAAGGTCCTGGGTTGAATTCCCAGTACCTCCATTAAAAAAAAAAAAAGTCACTAATAACTGTATCTACTATGTGGCTTGAACTCTACTTAGCCCTTTAAATGCATTATTTATTCCTTAAAACCAACAGAGGAGGCAAATAAGGCTCAGAGAGGTAAAGGGGGTTGCCCAAAATCACACATACAACAAGAGACAGAGTTGGGATTTGAACCCAAGCCTGAGATTCCAGGGCCCCAGATCTTAGCCACTGAACTCTATAGCTTCCCACTGAGACAGATACATGTGGAACAAATAACTTTGTTGAAATGAAGCATTCTTTAGAAATAAGTAGGACCACGAAGCAAATCTCGACAACTCTCTTATCCCCGTTACTGAATAGACTATAAAAGCACTTCATACATAGACTATAAAGGCCATTCCTTAATCGCCCTTCTCTACCCACGTCCTTAAGATCTTCGGGCAGTAACACACTACAACCAGGTCATGCCCTGGGAACTGGGTCTGGAGTGGGATGGCAATAATGAAGGTGGGACGGCAATAAAAAAAATCAGTTGGAAGATTTAGTGTTTGACATACACCATTTATCTTCACCCCCTTTTTTCATTTGCCTTTCTCTTCATCTTTCTCATGTGGAGCAAATCAACTCATCACTTTGTAACAGGCACTCTGCTGACATGCTGCTTGCCCCTTTTCAAAACCACCTCAAACTCCAGAAATCTTTTATCCACCTCGAAGCACAGGAACCTTGAGAACTTTCCTCTACTATTAAATATTTCAGCAGCCAGCAATTGACAAAGCAATTTGTAAAGGGAATGTGTTATAAATGAAAGCATTTTTAAAGTGAGCAAAAGTTAACTTCCATCAGTGACGTAAGCCAGTGTGCAGAGAGTGGGGCAAAATTTGACCCCATCAATCGTGCTGCTCGTGGTCATGGTCATGGTGTTCTAACAGCCTCTCTTGTGAAGATAGGAGTACCTTGGCAGGTCCTTCACTATCAATCTTAGCTACGACCCCCCAACATTGGAACTCAGTTAGGACTCGACACATTTTAAGATTTACAGCATTATCAAACAACCAGAGTGTTCCTTGAACTAAAAGAAATTATGCAACATAGGGGGGAAAATTGATGTCTATTGCCTTTTCTGTAGGTCATGATGAGATTTTTTAAGGCTAAGAAAACGTCTGGATATTTGATGGAAGGAAGAGACTCAAACAGTACAGTGTGGCCTCAGTGCTTTTCAAAGGGTCACCCCAGGGTTACCACAGCTGCCCTTGCAGGCAGAAACTTTCCCTGAAGTATTGGGTTTTACCTCAAATTTTCATCATGAATACTGCATTCAAAACACAATGTATCTGAGTTTAAATAAATAAAATTAGGTACCAGTGAATGTTCTTCTAAATCTTGGTATAAAATAGATGCTTCAAGAATGTTGTAGCTCCTAGTACACACTATCATGTCACCACCCTCTCATCCAGTCAACCCAGTGTCCAATTTGAGGGAAAGAGCACTGGACAGAGATTCTATTTGCTTAAACTAGCGCAATGCCAGAAATAAAATAGGTACTTAATAAATATCTGGTGAATGAATTGGCAGAATGGCTTCAAGAACTAGTTTTCAACTTTAAGAAGATTCCGGAAAAACCTTTTGAGACACATAATTACTCCGAAACTCACAAAAGAAAAAGGACAAAGAAAATATACCAATTATGATTTACAAATATTGAAAGATGAGAACAATAAAAAATATATATTTAGCTTAGTTTAGCTGAAAAGAAAAGGTTGCCAGGATGTCATACAGAGATAATATTGCAGGGGTCGGGGGTAGCTAGGGTGATTAAAACCCAATTCCGTTCAGTGAACACTCAGTCTGGTTTTCAATTGTCTGTTGTGTTTTCCTTTGTACATTTTTAATATTAATGATTTCAAACTTACAGAGGAAAATAAGGATTTGTAATGGACACCCATGTCCCTGGGTAACCATGCATGGTGATGAAACTACTGAAGTCCAGGAATCACGCCTCATTGGCTTTATATCTTTCTCTTGCTTTTAATACAGATTTCTATACATGAGGAGTTCAAGAAATGTTTTACAACTGCAAAGAGGAAATGTCTAATCATGTTATATTCTTAATTGCATCCTCTCCACCGCCCCCCTGGAAAAAAAAAAAAAAGACGCGCCCTAAAGAAGCATGCTTTGTTTTAAATAACAAAAGAAAAATAAAAAATACTTTTAACGGTACCAGATGAAAGAGTATTGAAAGACTGGGATCTTGGTTCAGTTCAATCATGCAACCCGGCCGTATCTGTTTTCCTAGGATAAAATGAGGCCCATATAGCCAGCGCTCTATCCAGAGTTGTTACATAAATAAATCAGCATGTATTTACATGGTAACTGCAAGGTATTAGGAAGGATAAAATAGTATATTTACCTCCCTAATCACAACCAACAGCAACAACTTACTACGTGCAAGGCCCTGATTTAAGTACCTTAGTGTAACATATACAACCCCCTTATCTGAAAACCTTGGTACCAGATGAATTTCCAAGTTCAAAAACGTCCAGACGTTTAGATAGGCAGTAACCAGCATGTACTTTCTATTCTGTAATACCCCAGGATGGTCTGAGGCACTACTCTATAACATATTACTAATTCAACAACAAAAGCAAATAAATACTCACAGTAAATAGAACAAAAACTATAAAGTACCCTCACGTCAGTTCAAGTCAAATTTGGTCACCGCCTGAGTTGCAGCACCTAACTTACTAAATAAAATTTGTATTATGCCTTTTGAAATTTCAAAATTGCAAACAACAAATTGTAGACATAACTGACCCATTTAATCCTTGTAAGTACTCTAAGAGGGAGATACTCTTCGTCCTCTCTTACAGATGAAAAGTATGAGGTACAGAGAGGTTAACTAACTCATCGAGTCTCCTACTCAGCCAGTAAGATTCCGAGTCTGAACTGAAGCCAGGCAGCCTAGCTCCACAACTGCGCTCTTAACAGCTATGCTCTAGGACCTCTCAGAAACCACTCGATGACACCAGACACGCGAAAAGTTAAACAGGATTAAACAATGTAAGTATCCAAAACAATAATAGAAGAAACAGCACAAGGCAGCATTTATTCATTATTCGGCAACTGTTTATACAGGACACGCCACGTCCCAGGTGCCCAGGATACAACTATGAGGACACCAGACAAGGCCCAGGTTACCTCTGTGATACCAGAGACCAGTGGGGAAATGGCCGGGTATCAAATAAACATAATTATGATACGGTGGTGTGACTGCTGTTCACATCCACAGGCGGAGATCAGGTCAGTGGGGGATGGTGTAATACGACATAGGATTTGTAGCGTTCTTTGGTGTTGCAATTTGCAAGGACAGAAAGGAAAAGAGAGGGCCTTTCAGATGGATGATGGCGTGGCATCCGATCAAAAAGCAGTTACTGTGCACCTACTCTCTGCCAGGAACAATGCTAAGGACAGAAGTTCCAAACTAGGTAAAATCTACTGAAACCAACAGAGGATTTGTGTAAGAGAATAATAAGGACAAGTGGGACTTTAGGCCTGGGTCAAATTCTGGAGAATCTTTGAGTGTTAAATTGAAGCGTTGGAATTAGACCCTGCAGGAGTCGCTTAAGGTTATTTTGCAGGTTTCTGTCTCACAGTGTTAGGATTTACCCCTATGGAATGTCAGTGACTATCTGCATTCCTATTTGGGGCCAATTAGACCTCAAGGCTGGATTGCTTTCAAGCAAGGGCTCAGGGCAACAAAATAAATGCCAAGTCTAAATTCATTTAATCCTCAAGGAATAGAGGAACTCTGACCTTTCAAAGAATAAAGCTATGGCAAGTTGAAAATGTTGTAGGTGGCCACAGCTAAAGGAAAATGGCAAACTCCTCTTAAAATCCCAAAGGCCATTTCTAAAACCTAAGGTATTCCTTCACATACAAATGAAATGCCCAACCTTCCCAATTATATTTCTATGAGAAAATAAAACATCATTCTCTGAAAAACAAATTCTTAAGCTGAACATTGATCTAATCTTTAATGAGGTTGGTGACAACCTACCTCAGGGCACAGCTGACACTGGGACAGTGGAAACTAAACACCTTTTGAACATACACAGCCCAGAGTTCCATTCCCCTCTCCCCTATCCAAGCAGAGGGGAAGAAGGAAATTATATATTTATTCAGGATACCTATCAAAGTTTTTCATTCTTAGGTCTTAATGTAAATAACTGAGTATGTAGATAGTCTATTTATCCTCTGCAAAACAAATTTTACTTCCACTATTTTTTTTTTGTTTTTCAATCACTGACCTTCCACAGAAGAGTAGGTAACACTCTTCGATGGCTTCCCACGGTTCTGAGAATCAAACTCAAATTATTGCTCAGAATCTCCAGGCCCTGCATTAGCTATTCTCTGACTCCCCCAGGCTCTCTCACACCTTCAACCACTCCTCCCACGTAGCTCACTAGGCTCCATCCATCCTGGCTTGTTTTTTGTTCCTCCAACACCTCAAGTTTGTTTTTCTGCCTGAAGGCCTTGGCTCTTACCCTTCTCTCTGCTCTTGACAAGGTAAACTCCCTGGTCAAAGGTCACCTTCCCCGAGAGGCCTTTCCAGACCACCCTGGCTAAACAGGCCCTTTCCAGTTCTCACGACACATTATTTCCTTCACTGTTTTCACTACAATCTGTAAGGATCTTCTTCATTTGTTCATTTGCTTGTTGTCTCTATCCTGTGGGGGATATAACATCTGTGAGATTCCAGAAGAACAAGGGTCATGCCCCTTAAGGTTTATCTTTGTGCGGAACACAAGGCCTGGCAAATAGAAGGTGCTCAACATATTCTGTAAAATAAATTCCTAAAAGAATGGACAATATATTTTAACGGCCGATTGCTATGCATGACAATAACTTAAGGAAGCCTGTTTTTTCCCCTAATTTTGAGATATTTTCTCTAGAACTGTTCACTTTCCAAAACTCTACATCTTCTGAAATCTGATGATACCTCACAAAGTGTTGTTTCATAGTTAACAAAAATGCTGGTTTCAACCCATGGATTTAAGGAAAAATTACTTGGAGGACATTATAGGAGATTACAGTAGTTTCTTCAAAATCAACAAAATCAACCACTTTGAAAATCGGTTAGTCTCCTTTCACTAATGTAAATCAAAAAACATGAAGAAAAGTAATTTAAAATATAAAGAAAGGAAAAAGAGGATTCACCAACACACTGATGTTTATGAACATCAGGAAAACCCAGTCTGAGGGCCTCTAAGTGTACCATGTGGTTTATCAATTCCACACTGAGCCACAGTCAAAAGATTCAGAGCAAAGTACTTAAGATGAACTCATATCCACCTTTATTTTTTTGTCTGGCAAACATAAATAGTTCATTTAGGGCAATGTTAGATTAGACTTAGTATCACTAATAATAATGAAAGGAAAAGAAACAGCATAATAACATAAACTTTTTTCCTTGAAACTTTTTCAAGTTTGTGTATCTTCACAGAAAGGCTTGCCAAGAAAAACACAGGTTTAGAAGGGTGGGCCTATTGGTATAAGTCCCCTTTCCCTACTATATTCTGTGTTTTTTAAAAGAACTAAAGTGAAGTCGGGAATTTACAAAATGAATGGGGGAAACTACAAATCATCTGCAAGCCATATAACTAAATTGGTAACCAATAGACTTTACTATTCATGTGAAAACCACTTTTGTCAGAAAATCACCTAAAACTATATAGTCACACCACCCTTTTTTAAAGTGTGCTTATAAAAGTGGCAGGTTCAAAGCCTTGAGAATTTGAGGTTCTTATCTATTTTTAAAATACATCATTTGATGTTGCAGCACTGTCTCACTGCCAAAACAAGTGCTCCCAGGACAGTGAAATTTAGCTCTCATCTTCATTCACAACTAAATTTCTTCTGAAAATTACTGACAATTAGTGCTCATCAGGTCAAAGGCAACACCTGGTCACACATCAAGCAAACAATTCTTCACTGCTGAGTATAAAGATATTAATAAGACCTTGCAGTTAAGGGAGCTAATATTTTAAAACGTAAAATGATGTCATAACTGCTTAGTTGATTATTGCACTTTTCTCAGTTTTCAACACTTTTCTCAGTTTTCAAACTTGAACTCTAGATATAGCCCATTTCCAAAAACACAGCTACCAAGGTCCGCATGTGCCAGTTCCCGGTATCTGCCTCCACTTTTAGCTTCTCCATTCAATTTTCTTCACGCACTAATTGGAGCATGGAAGTGAGTAAATGAAACTCAGTATCGGAGCTAACAGGGCAACTGCATGGGGAGAAGGCAATATCGCGGCGGGAATACCTGGGGCTGTGTGAAATCAACGTCAGCCAACTAATCTACAATCCACAGAAAAGCAGTCTCTTTTACACGGTCTTTAAATTCTGCTTCTTCAGGGTATATACAAATAAGAAATATAATTAAGAAACTGTAGCTTCTTTAAAGAAAAAGAAAGAAGGCAAGTGTCCTCCAGAGACAGTTTAAAACCCCAGAGTCTGTCACTTCCCATTTGGTGTGCTTAGTAACCAGCCTATGCTAACTCGAATGACTTTATCCCAAACCACCAGTGCTCTAACCACACCAAAACGATGAACATCCCAGTTCACAGAAGGAGAAATGAAGCCAGGCATCAAAGTCCCTCCCACTCTCTCTCTGGCCTGCTTGGCAGCGTGGGAAAAATCAGATTTAGGACCATGTGCTAGGACTAAATACAAACATACATACCTTCTAAGTGGTTGTGGTTTTCGGACTAAGTTATTTAAAACTAGAAAGAAACTTTCAAGTTCCTTAACTGATATTTACTAAAGGATCATTCCCATCACTCTCAGTAAACCGTAGACTAGACTGTAAGATTCCAAGAGAATCATTAGTCAATTGTGATTAATCCAAAGAAGCCAAGACTTTTAGAGATGAAAACGTTCAAAGCAGAGTTAAAAGCTTCGAGGAAGAGAAGAGTACTCAGAAGCCAGCAGCGGAGCATCGCAAGTTAGAAGATTCTGAGGGAAGGATGGGTTGGGAGGCACAAAGCAGAAACTGTTAGAAGGCAAGAGACAGTGGGGCCGAGGCGGGCAGATGGACCCCAGAACATCAAGGACAGCCCGGAGATCTTGGAGGGATAACAAAGCAGCAAAGGAAAACTAGGTTTAGTGTTCCTAAAAGAACCCAGGCGTCTGGCAGAGCCAGCGAGTCTGAGGTAGGGATGAGAAGGTGTAGGGATAAGGGCGCACACCCGCAAGCGAGCGAAAAAAGGGTTGGGGGACAAGGGGCCATGCAATGAGCGAAGGTAGCTCCCTGTCCCAGTGCCCCTGGTGCAGTTCACAACTCCGGACCGCGCACCGCCTGGCCTCGCCGGGTCCTGGGGGCGCGGCGCCGGCTGACGGAGCCCCTGCGACTTCAGGACCCTGCCTCACCTTGTTTGCCGCGTCCCGCCGCCGGTCCGCCGGCCGCCGCGCTCCGAGGGCGAAAGAGCGAGTCGCGCGGCGTAGCCGGGGCTCCCTCCTGCCGCGAGGCACCGGCCCCCGCGCCTCCGCACCCGCTGCTCGCCCGGGTCACTTCGCCGGGCTCTCCCGCAGGCGGAGAGCACGGACCGTAAGCCGAATGCCACTCCACTTACTTCAAAAATCCCCGTTCCAGGCTTCCCCGGAATAGGAACAGTGCTGCTGCGGCCGCAGCGGCAGAGCCTCCGCCTGACCTCACCGGGGGGGGGGGGGGGGCGGGAGAGGGGGGCGGGAGCCCAGTTGGGGAGGGGAGGGGAGGGGAGAGGAGGGGAGGGAGCGCGCGAGCGGGGGAAACATGGCGGCGGGGGTGGTCCCGGCGGCGCCTGCGCGGGAGGCGGGGGAGCTGGGGCTAGGACCGTGTGGAGGGTGCGAGATCAACTCCTCCGCGGTCGCCGGACCGTGGCGAGGAGGGGCCCGGAGGCGGGGTGACCCCCAAGTGGCCGTCGCGCCTCCGAAACCGGGACGCTCGGCTTTGAGCACACATGGCCTCTAGCGCACAGGAGGCCAAAGAGGTGAAAACTGTCAAGTAACCAGGGACACAGGGCGCCCGCCAAGAGGAGGCCCCCTGGTGCCTCCTGCCCGCCGCTGTCGCGGCCCCTCTCGGTCACGGAGGCCCGGGGCACAAAGTGTGCCCTCGAAACCGCTTCACCTCGGTGGGGCGCGCACCTCAAAATCAGCCTGACCAGGCGGTCACACAACTGTTCATCACTCTTCGGATGCGGCACGCGCTTCATCGCTCCTCCTCCCTCCGGGAGGTATGGGCGATTAAGAAAGAGGAAGAATAACAAATACAGCACTTTAACATTTAACCGAGACTCTGCTAAGAACCCAGCGTTGAATTATTAACTCACTTCTCACTCAAGGCTACTCCACAAGGTCCACGGTACTGTTATCTCCATTTTACAAGTGACAACTGAGGCGTAAAGGTCAAACGAGTCGCCCAAGGTTACCCAACTGGTAAGGGACAGAGCAGGACCCAGAATCCCAAGTAGTGTGATTCAAGCGCCCGAGCTCTTAAACCACGGTGCAAGGCTGCTTCCAAACTGGTGGAACTGCTATTCTAAGTCAGAATCTTGACTTTCTCCTCCCAGTTCTGTCCGCCAAGCCCCCAACAAAAACCCCAGTCAAGCCTGTTTTTCCCCCTCGGAGATCTTCCATTCGTTCTTTGCCTTCTTGACGGTTACGGCCTGGGGCCACCTTCTTACATCTCTTCCTTGGCCTCTTCTACTTATAATTCCAGACTCCTCCTAGAAAAAATAATGGGTGCTTGCTGTTAGCAACCAGTTTACTCACTGTTTGCTTTTTTGGTTTTTGTTTGTTTTTCAAAGTGATGGGGGTAACTGTGGGGACTGTTCTTCATGTTTTCCTGTGCCTACCAGTAAACTGATCAGGCATCTGAGTTATCAACATTGCTGACTTAGTATTTCAAATTCCATACGCTGAAATTCTAGTAGTGAGTTTTAGGTAACTTTGAAAATGATCAGATACTCAAAAACTTGCTAGAACTAACGATATCATCACAATGTTAGGCTTTATCAAACTGGTGAAAAGGTAAGAATTCCAAATGCACGTGGAATTTACATTATTATCTTTTACCTGTCAGTGAATTCAACACAGTCCATCTCTGTTAACAGGAATGCATTCATTGGCTTCTCCACCAGGCTTATTCGACAAATATTGCACACAAAATGCCTATTAAATGGAAAGTACCACACAGGAGTTGACAATCTCATTGAGGAAATATGTTTAAAGCAATTGAGTTCAGGGTGTATGAAAAATCTGGCACATACATTAAAACTAAATAAGTAAATACAACAGAGTTGATATACATCCAAGTAATTTCTTCATCTCTGCCATAAAAGTTCAAGTAGGGTAGTTTTACAGGAAGTTCTCAAACAGAAATAACAGGATAACGGGATAATCAGGTGTGGACCTAGCAGCCCCAACTGAAGATAAAAGAAAACACTTCAAGGTACATAGCAAGGGTAAACAACCAGATAGGTCTAAGATACATTAAAAAGACACTTATTCAGGAGGAATTAGTTGCTCTTTGGATTCAGAGGCTTTGAATAGTTAATCTAGTGGACAGAGCAATTGACTTGGAGTCAGAAGACAGGAACTATGTGACATGAAATTAGCCCCATCAGCTCTCTTAAGTGTGTCTTCCTGAATTTAGGGGTAATGATATCGGCCTGATCTGCCTCACAGCATTGTTCTAGGTTTAAAAAAAATTAAAAAGTCATGTGAAAGTACCTTATAAAAACCACATACAAATGTAAGGCGATGTTTTTGTTAATATCAGACTGATTGGTCACTAGAAGCTAGGGGTGTAATCATGAAGATTGCTGCTTGTTAAACCTGTAGCCAAAAATGCCAAGAATTAGAAAAAAACATGGTGGGGGAGGGTAGAGCTCAATGGTAGAGTGCATGCTTAGCATACACGAGGTCCTGGGTTCAATCCTCCGCACCTCCATTTAAAACAATATATAAATAAACCTAATTACTACCCCCAATAAATAAAATTCAATAGAAAAAAATTGGAATACCAATAGTACAGTAAAAATCTAAAGAATGGGAAGATGTAACAGAGGCTCAGGGAATAAGAAAAGAAGTCAAAACAATTTATAACTGGTGAAAAGAATATAGAAAACAATGATGGCTATTATGGACTGAACTGTGCACCCCTCCTCAAAATTCATATATTGAAATCTTAACCCCCAGTACCTCAAAATGTAATGTTATTTGAAGATAAATTATTTAAACAAGTAATTAAATTAAAATAAAGTCTTTAGGGTGGGCCCTCATCGCACATGACTGTTGTCCCTCTGAGAAGAGGAGATCGGGACACACACGTGCATGTACACTGACCCTGTAAGGACAGAGGAAGAGGTGGCCATCTGTAAGCCAAGGAAAGAGGCCTCAGAGGAAACCAAACCTGCAGGCACCTTGATCATGCACACACAGCCTCTATGAGAACTGTGAGAAAATAAATTTCTGTTTATTATTGTTTAAGCCACCTAGTTCATGGTACTTTGTTATGACTGTTCTAGCAAACTAACATAACGGGAAGAAATTTAAATGCCAGCTGGGTATCCTCTGCATTATTGTTCATTGCTGCATAGCAAATTGCCACAAACTTGGTGCTGGCCTAAAACTACACACATATATTCTCTCAGTTTCTGGGGGGTCCAGAGTGCGGGTATAGCTGAGCTGGCTGTGCTGCTCAGGATCTCACAAAAGCTGCAATCAAGTTGTCCACTGGGCTGCATTCACCTGAGGAGCTCAGAGTCCTCCTTCAGATTCATTCAGGTTGTTGTCTGTATTCGGTTCCTCGTGGTTATTAAAGGATTGACACCCTCAGCATCCACAGGCTCTCGAGTCTATCACTCTCCATCATCAGTTTAAAACAGAGCTAATTGGCCATGGTCAGCCGGAGAACATCTTTCTTCTCCTGAAGGGATTTTAATTACATCTTCAGAATCTCTTTACCTTTGTCATGTAATATAATCTAATCATCGGAGTGATCCCAGAGCAGATCCACAAGTCTGGACTACACTTGACGGGCTGGGAATATACAGGGTGTGTAGACCAGAGGGCAAGAATCTTGGAAGTCATCTTGGAATTCTGCCTACCATGCTCCCCAGTGGTTGGACAAGACCCATTTAATTATGGATTTCTAGAAAGTCAGCAAGATAGAGATGACAGAGGCATATGTGGACATGCTTGGACATGTGCACACACACCAAAGAGCACCAAGCCATGGTTGAGGCTTTGTCCATCCAGAAGCATTTGCCAGTCTGCTGTGTGCCTAATAGATGTGAAACTAAAAGGATTTCGATTGCATTAACTCTGATTAAAGAACAAGTTGAAAAGTATTAGGACATCTTTTTGGCCTCTTGGCTCAATTTGTGTTTCTTTGAAACACTCATCTGGCCCTTGACTGAATGTCATGGGTATTTATGGAGAGTCCACAGGGTGTCTGCTTAGCCCTTTCCTTGCTCCATAGCTTGAAATAAGGAACAGAGTAAGGAGAAAGGTTTCTAGTCCCCTGTGGCTCACAAAATTGTGTAGACCAGATAAGTAGCCAGAATATATATAGAGAGAGATAGATAGACATATAGATAGATAGACAGATAGATACGTGGGAGGTGATGTGTGTTTAAATACATAAATAAATAAATACACACTTGCTAAATGAAAAGAAACCAACATGTTCCATCCCCTTAGTTAGATAAGTGAGCTCTTCACTGGGCTTCAAGGAAAGGTCAAGAGCGAGCTTGAAGAGTCAGGGGCAGGAAAGGATGGAAAAGGATGTGTACAGATTTTCTAACATCAAGGGAGATACAAGCCATAAACTACACTAACTCTATTTTCTGTGCAGGATTCTGGGATGATTCTAACCCTGCCCTCTTCTGTCCAGATGGTTGCAGAACTGACTTCTCAACACAAGTCCTATGCACTTAATTCTTACAGGAGCTCAAATTTGGAGGGTTAGAAATCTAAAAGTTTCTGGCAACTCTGGAATCAAAAGGTTTGAAAAATAGACCTGTAGGATGAGTGCAAGGGATATATTAAGGGGTTTTAGGTGTAAAAGTGATAAGAGGCAATGTATGTTTTCAACTCACCATGATTTCTCTGAGCTGGATAGGGGCAAAAGCCAAAGCAGTGGCTGTAGAGACAGAAAAGAGGATGATGGATCAAAGATATATTCAAGAGGATGACCCAGCAACTAGGAAGGCCCATTCAACTGGATGAAAGATGGTATCATTTACTAGCCTGGGAAAGACTGGAGCAACCAGGTTTTGGAGGAGGGTTTTTGGGGGTGGGGGGTTGCACTGCATAAAGAGTTCCATTTTAGACATGTTCCATTTGACTGTGAGATATTCAAGAGGAGAGATCAAACAGGTAGGGAGATTCTCTGCAATGGAGAGGCTTCACTGGCAGGCTTCCACAAGAAATAGTGCATAACTGTTGTCAGTCGCCCCCCCAACATGCTACAACATGATATCCATAACAACTTGGATGAAACTCAAAATAATTATCTTAAGTGAGTGGAAGATGCCACACCGAAAGGGGTACATACTGTATGATGCAATTTATATAAAATTCTAGAAAATGAAAATGAGTCTATAGCAATAGAAAGCAGATCAGTGATTGCCTCAGGATGAGTACCTCATCTCTCCATTCATTCAACAAACATCTATTGAATGCCTCCCATATGCAAGGCCAATGTAAACTCTATGGGAGACACAAAGAAATATAAGATCTGCTCTCAAAATTTATAAAATCATTTTGAGGAGATATGCCAAAGCTCAAGTAACCACTATATCAAGCATGTGTGATAAGTGTCATGTGTGTGACACAAGCAACAGGAATTCACGTAATCACTCTTTCTCATATCAGCGGGAGACGGTATAGCTCAAAGGCAGAGCACATGCTTAGCATGCATGAGGGTCTGGGTTCAATCACCAGTACCTACTATAAGAATAAATAAATAAAGAAACCTAATTACCTCCCCCTTCCCACCCCAAAATCCTTTTGTCAAATCAGTACATTGGAAATAAAGTTCCAAATCAGGAATTTGGTTAAATATATGAGTATATAATTGAATACTCCACACACTTTCAAAAATGATACATGACTTTATGTGTTAAAATGGAAAGAGGTTCATGATAGGTTAGAAAACAGTATTATGATACCTTCCCCCACAATAGACACATATAGATACATACAGAGAAAATAATTTAGAAAACTATACATTGAGATAATAGCAGTGTTTATCCTTTTCTGTATAAGATTATGGGGGTTATTATATTCTTTTACTTGTCTGTACTTTCTGATTTTTCTGTACTGAGCCTTGATGAAAATAATGTGATTTTTTTCCTAATAAAGAGGAAAGGCTTTAGTGAAATTTTTATGCAGAGTAATATATTAGCCAAGTCATTTTTAAAATTGTTTTTCTTCAGTTTTAATTGACACGTTACATTATATTAGTTTCAGGTATACAACATAGTAATTTGATATTTGTATACATTGTGAAATGATCACCACAATAAATCTCATTAAAATTCATCACCATTTCTTTTTTCTCTTGTGATGAGGACTTTTAAGATATCTCTTAACAACTTTCAAATACGCAGTACAATATTATTAACTATAGTCACCATGCTGTACATTACATCCCCATGACTTCATTTTATAGCTGAAAGTTTGGAACTTTTTGATCTCCATCCATTTTGCATCCCCATCGGCCCCCCGAAGCATGTTATTTCTAGATAGGACTAAATCCACTAGAGATACAGAACTAGAGCAGTTAATTAGAATATATTTATAAAGAAATGGTAGTTAAAACAATGGAAACAATTAAGAAAACTCTGGGGAACATACACTCACAGAAGACTTAGTTGCCAGAGGAGACACCAAAAGAACAATGGGTAAGAAAAGAGGTCACCTCCAAGTGAGAAACAAGAAAACATCAGGATCACTGGAGTTGTACTCAACATAGGAGATAAGGAGCACTTACACCCACAGGGAACTACTCTCCAAGTAGTCATATCCAGAGCAAGGGTTGAATTTTTAAACTTAAGATGCCTTTTTAAAACTTTACCATGATATTACTGTATAAAATAGCGTCATTTTTCTCAAATACAGATCTAAGTATGTCACCTACCAGTTTCAAATTGCTACTTCTTGCACATTAGAACTCATAGAAATCACGAGACCCAAGCTGGAATGGAGTGCAGACAAAATAATTAGATATCAAATATGATTTCAAAACTACTTTTGAAAGGCCTTCCATGTCCCTTCTTTGGTGCTGGAAGGTGAGCTCTCCCCAATACTACGTAAGTTGGGAAAGTCTTTTCCACCCACTGACTTCTCTAATCTGTAAATGCAATAATAACACTCACTATTCAACATTTCACAAATTGGGATGGATCGTGAATTAATGTGACTAAGGTACTCCAAGATGAAAAGCACTAGAGAACTGCAAACAGGGTTTGCCTTTATTCTTGGCAATAGTAAATGTGAACAGAGGAATTTTGTTGATTAGGGAGGAATAGCTTCTATTCCTTCAGGTTAATTTTCTTCTGATGTAACATTGTATTTCCTTCTGGAGGGCTTGCGGAGAGATTTCAACAGTAAAGTAAGCAGCAGGAATTCCTTGGGAACGATGGTCCCCGTTTCATAAACATGATATTGTTAGGGGTCTCTCTGCCTCTTATCCTCAGGTGGGACTTCAACAGCAACTAGTCAAGGTTCTTTCTCCAATCCCTCTTCCCCAACGAAGTCTCTGCTGCATCCACAGTTGTTGATATGTTTCCATAACCCATTCGATCCAAAGGCCGAAACCAGCAGTGACGACTCCTCATGCCACTAACCGCCACACCACCACGGCTTCGGGCTAGCCTCAACCTCTGCTAACACACACAAAATAAGGAAGTCTAGAGCAGTACCAGCCAAAAGAAATAGAATGTGAACCACAAATGTCAGCCAGGTATGCAATTTTAAATCTTCAAATAGCCACATTTTAAAAAGTAAAAAGAAACAGGTGAAATTAATTTAATAACATTTTATATAATCCAATAAAGCCAAAATCTTTTCCACATGTAATTATTACAAAAAAGAGTTCAGGAGATGTTTCATATTACTTTTGGGGGGTACTAAGTCTTTGAAATTTGGTGTGTATTTTACACTTACAACACATCTTAATTTGGACTAAGCCATATTCCAACAATAGCCACATGTGGGTAGTGGCTACTGCATTGAGCAGGACTAGACTTCTGGTTTATTGACCTGAAGTAACCTGAAATTATATAATTTGATATATGTGCATCAGAAAATGGTCTCCAGCAGTAGTATGCCCCTCACACAACACCATTTGAGCACGAAAAATAACATGGGAAAATGTGGTAATTTTTTATAGTCTATACATTAAAGGTTTTGCTAAGTACCACCAATAAACTACAATGGCATTATGTAGTAATATGATACAATAGCACATGTTACAGTGCAAGAAGATCCAAAAATTCTAAAGGATTTAGACTGCACATGAAAGACCAGCTGTCACATTTCTGACCAATCAGAAGAGAAACAGGTAGCAAGAAAGACCTACTGAGCGTATTAAGTTTAGAACAGAAGACATTTTTAAATAATGGCAATGCTTTGTCTGAATTTGGGATGAATTGGAATCCCATGAATACTCTGAAGAAAAACAATTGCATTACTTTCAAGTATATAGAGAAATGCAAATTAGATTGGCAAAGAGTCTGTAGAAACCCTTGACAGACTCACTCTATTAATCAAAAAGACAGTGGGCCAAGTAAGGCATCCAACACTTCCCACATGCTATTTCCTCTGTCTCTGCACATCATTCCCAAGTCCTTTTCTCCCAGACAACTTCTACTATTCTTCTGGCCTCAGTTTAATGTTTTTCTCCAGAAGACCCTTCTTCATATCCTAGACTAGAATGAATATGTCCATAGTATTCCCAAAGCACTCTGTACTCAAATAATATTTTCCCATTAATGTAAATCATTATTTGCCTTCATGCTGGAATATAAGCCCCACGGAGGTGTGTCTTGCTAATTAGTTAATCCCGGCATCTCAAATGAAGCCCAGCACATTGGGAGCACGCAAATATTGTTGATTTAATTTATTAACTCAAGTCACTAGTAGTTATGTTTTGTTATAGACTAACTAAAAGAGTGCCTCAACGGTGTTTATTCCTTTAAGTACTGTATACTCTCCTGATACAATCTTGTTTATAATACTGATGTTCTTGGCAATGTTTTTATTTTTCCATTGTAAGGACAAAATCTCAATTTCAGTCTAACTATTCTCAGATTCTCAATCAGTGAAGTCCACATCAATGAGGCTATACTGTGTTATGATTAGGTTACTCTTGGAATTTCATTCCAGCCATTTCATCTCAGGGATTAAAGATTCAGAATGTGATCTATCTACCTGACATGATTTTAAAATGATTTTAAATGATTTTAAAAGTGCCTTTCTTTTTGAGTCAGGCCCTAAGCACTTTAACTGCCTAAATCAGAGTTTGGGTATAAACCCTGTATTCATACATTCACAATATAGGATATCACATTTCAATTTAATTTCAATTTTACGAATAAAACATGTACAGCCAGGAGCTACTCCATTAAGCAGCCACACCCATCTTGGCCAACTGTAATGCTACGCTAATTAGCAGTATAGCCTCAGGCATGATGGAAAGGTTCAGAGCTCATCTAAATCTCTCATCTCAGTCCTCAATCCAACCTACCTTTTTACTTACCATTCTCTGGTTTGAAATCCACTGCTGTTTTCCCGACTACTCTTAATGACAAGAGTTACTATTTGTTGAGTGCAATGCGGAACCAGGTACTGTGCTAAGCCCTTAAGAAGCAGTATCTCATTCAGTCCTCATAACAATCCTATCAGGTAAGTGCCACTGGTGTCCTCAATTCACAGAAGTGCTGTATGAAGCACAGGAGGTTAAATAACTTCCAAAGGATTCACCGGTATTAAGAAGTAGAGATGGAATTTGATCCTGCAGAATCGAGCCTACATCATTTTGATGAAAATGTTGGTATTCTGGTGCATTCTCAGGGGAAAAGGAAAAAAAATTATACTATTTTTTACTCAAGATACTTGGGTATATGTCAAATCATCATGTTATATACCTTTAAATTACATAATGCTATATGTCAATTAGATCTCAAACATCAAAAAAGTTTGTTTAAAGATACTTGGGTGTAGATACACTAAAAGAGTGGCTATTAATTTTTTTCAGTTAAAGTTGCAGTATCATTCTTCTTTCTAAACCTTACCTATTTTTTAAAGTATTTGAAAAATCACTAAAACAGACTTTTTTCCAACATGAAACAATTAATATATAGACTATTTATGCATTCCCACATTCCTTGTTATAGACAGCTTTTTCCCCCTGTTCAAACTTCATCTAAAAATTGAGTTATATGAACGAGGATAAAAATTTTGAGTTGGAAAGGATCATACAGAAGATCCAACCTACTCACCATAAAGGCAAATTTCTGGATCAAGACTGAGTATACCAGGCCTTTAGTTAACTGGTTCATTAATTTGGCAAATATTTATTGAGTACCTACCACGTGTTTTACATAGTGTAGAAGAGACCATTACCCCTTTAAGAGCTTATATACTAGTAGAGGGAGTAAGACAATAATCAAGTAAACAATTGAATGAGTAAGATAAGGCAATAAGAAGTGTTGTGAAGGGAACTATACTTGATATCTTGTAGTAACTTATGGTGAAAAAGAACATTAAACAAATATATGTATATTCATGTATGACTGAAACATTGTGCTGTACACCAGAAACTGACACAACATTGTAAACTGACTATACTTCATTAAAAAATTAAAAGCTTTAGAAAGAAGTGTTATGCAAATAAATAATTAATTAATTAATTTTTAAAAAGAAGTGTTATGAAGAAAATAAAACAAAGAAATGGGATAGTGAGTGGTCTGGAATGGGAGGAGCGATTCCTGAAGGAATGGTCAGGAAAGAATGCTCTTTAAGAAGTAAAATTTGCACTGAGCAACGAATAGTGAGAGGAAGCCACCCCAACAAAGATCTGAAGGAAAGTCACTTCAGTGAGGAAATGGCAAATGAAAGGCCCTGAGGTGGGAAAGAATTTTATGCATTAAAGGAACAGGACAAAAGCCACTATAGCTGAAGGACAGTAAACTGTGGACTGAGTGGTACAGCATGATGTCAAGAAAATGTGGATTAAAAACAAAATCACTTAGGGCCTGTGGTCAGTGTCAAGGAATTTTGATATTATTCTAGTTGTAATGAGAAGTCATGGGAAATTTTGGAGCAAGGCAGTGATGTGATGTCGTAGTTTTTTACATAATATTATTAAGTGTACTAAAGCCTTAAATCAGAGAACAGTATCAATAACTTATCGTTAGGTCTCAGTTGTATACAGAATTGCCTGACCATGAGTTGAGTTCGTTTACTATAAATGCTTTGAGGAAATAATGGATACTTTTAGAAGTTATAGCAATTATTGTTACAGTAATGGCCCCTCATTGAATCACATCTCCCTGTACCCATTGCCTGCCTACAGTCCTTCAAGACAGTGACTCTCAGCTTGGCCTCCCACACTGACTCTGTGGCTAGCTTTGGCCAATGGGACGTGAGCAAGAATGTCACAAGCAGAGGCTGGAAAAGCACTAAGCATTGGAGCTTGCTCTCTCTTGCTGCTGGTGGAACCCAGCAACACTGTGAAGAAGTTCAAGATATCCTACTGGAATGTGAGTGACACTTGGCCCAAATACTTCCATCATCCCTGCTGACAGCCAGCCAACCATCACCAGACAAATGAATCAGCCCAACCACAGGCTTAAACTCTGCTGACACTCAGCCCAGCTAAACCCTAACCAAACTGCCAGATCACAGGCTAGTGAGCAAATCAAACATTTTAAGCCCTAAATCTGGGGTAATCTGTTATGCAGAAATGAGTAACTGAGGCAGCTATATAAATAGAATCTTATTATAATAAGCTTAAAAGTATATCAAAATTTTGCATAAACATATCTACTTTTAAGTTACACTTTGTAAAATGATTCACTCGGTTTCAAAAGTGCTTGAGGCAATTTAAAATGATAAGTTTTATCAATGATATGATATTTTAAACACCATCAGAAATTTATTAATATTATAGCTCCTCCTGTACAGCTATCCAAATACAGTCACCAAACATAAATGTCATCTAAAGGGACGCATCTGTATTAGTTTAGTGGCTACTTCTAGGGAAGGGACTTGTAAATCCACCTCATTTATGCAATTTCTTTTTTTTCCTTAGTTCAACTTTTAAATAATGAACAATTTCACATGATTCAAAAGCAAATAATTACTCACAGACATAGAACACAAACTTATGGTTACCGGGGGGAAAGGGGGTGGGAAGGGATAAATTGAGAGTTTAAGATTTGCTACACTACTATATATAAAACAGATACACAACAAGTTTATACTGTACAGCACAGGGAACTATATTCAATATCTTATAGTAACCTATGATGAAAAAGAATATGAAAAGAAATATATGTATGTATATGTATGACTGAAACATTATGCTGTACACCAGAAACAGACTCAACATAGTAAACTGACTATACTTGAATTTAAAAAATAAATAAAATTTTTAAAAAGCACAAAATTATAAAATGATACATATCTAGTTAAAAGGACTTTTTCTGTCCTATCTACCTAGGACCTCCCCATCCCACATAATCATTAATATTCATTTCCTGTGGATCCTTCCAAAGTTTCTTTATAAGTTTTAATTTAAGAACTAAAACAAGAAAACCTTATTTGTATGTATTTTAAAGTAGTAAATGGGGTAAGAGGGGGAGGATATAATGGTATTTGTTAAAAGAGCACTTCTTCTGCATAGGGCGGTTGCTATTCTGTTTACCACCAACTTTTGCTTGGGTTTTATTAACGAAGTTAATAGAAGAAGTATTTGTTGAGTGTCCTCTCAAGGACAATTTTAGGTGCTGGCTGTGTATGTAGCCCAGTTAAGAACATCATTAATATACTATGGTGAATACAAAAGTAAATTTTAATTGGTGACTCTAATTTCACAGTAAAACAATAATTTTTTATAAATATAGTAGTCTCTAACCACAAAATCCAAATTTTCTACTGAGCATGATAAAGGAAATTGAATATTTACAAAACATTTAATCAAAACATAAACAGCTGGAAAGATCAAACATGAAGTTGAAGAAAAGAAAAATACAAGAAACTTGGGAAAATAGCTTTAGGAATGTCCATAGTTACTAGCTTTCAGCCACCAGGAAGACGTCCAATGAAAACTAAGATTTAAATGCCCTCAGGGAAGAAGGAGTTTCAACATTTAGCAGCTTCATTGCTTAGAAAGTATCTGACCTAAATTCACAGGAGAATCACTCATATTTAAGTTACCTCATACTAATCTATTTCTCCAGCTGATAAATGTATTGGTGATGTGATGGACACAAAAGCATTTTAAAACAAAGACCACACAGGAATTTTAATATTAACTTGTCCCGAGAGAACAAACTAACTAAAAAAGAAAATAACATCTGTCCTGAGAGAAATCACAGCCCTAAGCAACTACACGGCATTATGCTCCCTAAAAAGCCAGAAGGCAGGTTTGGTCAACCGTGAGATCACCACTTGCATTTTTATGTGTCCCCCTCCCAGTGTTTGAAAGAACTTTCAAAACTGAAATCAGTTCAAACAATTATGTCCACAATGTCCTTTAATAGCCTTCAGGGTTCAACATTTTATTCTCAAGGGAATGCTTTTCCACACATTATGTTTCTGGTCAGTTTTAATGTTGAAAGCAAACAGGTCTTGAAAGTAGATGTTTTCAAAATGTAGTTAATAAATAAAGTTTCTCAGCTCAGCAACTTTCTTTCCATTATCATTATAAATAGAGCCAAGTGGAGGAAAAGGGTAGAGATGCTATTAATGGAATCATTTGGAAGAAAACATGACATAAGGAAATAACAACCTTCAATGGAGTGAAATTCATTTAACTTCTTATTAGATAACTGTGTTAGTCAGGGTTCTCCAAAGAAACAGAACCAATAAGATATCTATTTATCTATCTATCTATCTATATTTACATAAGATATATAAAATTATAAATTATATATCCCTTATTATATATAAGGGATAAATTAAGAGTTAGGGATTAGAAGATACAAACTACTATATATAAAACAGATAAATAACAAGGACCTGGTATAGCACAAGGAACTCTATTCAATACCTTGTAATAACCTAAAATGGAAAATATGAAAAAGAATATATATATGTAAAACTGAATATATATGTATAACAGCAAATGTATTTTGCTGTATACCAGAAACTAATACAACACAGTAAATCAACTAAACTTCAATAAAAAGATATATAAGATTACATATATATATTATATATGGGATTATATATTATATATATAGGATATAGAGAAATATATTGATTGATTTAAGAAATTGGTTCACACAGTTGTGGAGGCCCACAGGCTGGAGACCCAAGGAAGAGCTGATGTTGAAGTTCAAGTCAAACTTCAGGCATGATTTCTCCATCCTGGAAGGAGGTCACTCTTTGTCCTATGAAGGCCTTCAACTGATTGGATGAGGCCCACCCACATTACTGTGAGTAGCATGCTTTACTCAAAGTCTACTGATTTAAATGTTAGTCTCATCCACAAAGTATCTTCTGAGCAACATCCAGAATAATACTGGACCAAGTATCTGGGTACCTGGGCCTAGCCAAGTTGACTCATAAAATTAACTATAACAACAATGAATCCTTAACAAATATTTCTAGAGCAATACAAATATTCCTGGAAAGTGGTACATAAAAAGGATTTTTATGGACAGAAGCCCCATGAGACTTCTCAAACTAAGGCTACTTTTAACCTGTAGCTTGGCCCTGCTAGTCCCTGAGGCTTTCCAAACAGGGGCAAACAATAACCCAATAAACAGACAGTTAGGTTCAGATTCAGAAGGCTTGAGACCTAGAGGATTGGTAGTTGAGAGAAGTCTTGCTCTGCTTAAGCTGGCAGACCAGAAGTAAACCCTGAGCACGCTCACACTTGGCTCTGCTTTTAAACCCCAGTGGGTTTGCTCAGTCTAGAAAAGTGGCCTCCTGCCTTGGATTATTGCTTTGTAGTCCAGGTCCTCAATTTGTGGCTCGTGCCTTCCCTAACTTCAACTTACTTGACCTGAGCCCAAACGCTCCCTGTACCCTATGAACTAGGGCTGCTTCAACATACCAACAGCAGCTCCCTGTCTGATTCTGAACATCAGCATATGGATGTTCTTCAGCATTGAGATTTGCTGTGTGTCCCTTTGAACACTTAATTTGGGTTCTGCACCCAATTCCAATATGTGTTTATGTTCATCTTGTGGGGTGGGGTGGGGCTTGTCCCTCAAACCAACAAGCAATTCTCCAAACACCAGATGGGTGTCCTACAATTCAACTCAATTTTGACAGTATCTACGCAGATAGCCTAAGATTCCACAAGTTAAGGGCTCAGTCCAACAAGACTGTGCACCACCCAAACTTCAGGTTATCACCTGTGTTTCCAACCAACCAGCTAGAGTGTAGGTTCTAACAACCCCCTCCTTGGGTTCAGTTAATTTAACAGACCAACTCACAGAACTTGGGAGAAACATTTTACTAGATTTTACTAGATTACCAGTTTATGATAAAAGAATATAACCAGGGAACAGCCAGATGGAAGAGATGCATAGGGAAAGGTATGGGGAAAGAGCAAGGAGCTTCCATGCCCTCTCCAGGCAGGCCACTCTCCCCAAATCTCCCTTGTTCACCAACGCAGCAACTCTCTGAACCCTGGCATTTTAGGTTTTTCTGGAGGCTTACATAGGCATGAATGATTAAATTATTGGCCAAAGATGACTGATTCAACCCCTAAGTCCTCTCCCCTCCCAGGAGGTCAAGGGGTGGGGCTGAAAGTTCCAACCCTTTAATCACGTGGTTGGTTCTCCTAGCAACAAACTCTCATCCTTAGACAAGATCCAAAAGTCACTTCATTAACATAACAAAAGACACCTTTATTGCTGTCTCCCAGGAAATTTCAAGAATTTTAGCAGCTCTATTCCAGAAACGGGGATGAAGACCAAATATATTTCTTGTTAGAAATCACAATATCACAACACTATTAGGAATGCTTTTTTCCCCAGCACCCATTCCTCTTCAATTTCTTTATCCTTGGAAGCCAGTATACAGACTGTTAAATTCTCCTATTCCTTCCCATCGTTCCTCAGGCTCCACTGCTTCCCCACTAGCCTGGGCCTGTTTGCAGTCTATGGCAGTAGATGAAAAGAAAAAAAAGTAAAAGTGAATGATACAATAGTAATATGAACAATAGTCCTTATTCATTCTTCAAGGTTAGATTCCTGAAGACCATATTTTCATAGAACTGAGTATATCGGATTTGAGTGTGGATTCAGCTTGTAGAACGAAAGTGTGAAAATTATACACTATAAAAAAATACAGTCATGACATTGCTGCTAAGAAGTTTCCATTACATTAACCCTATTGCAAAAGGACTTTCTTTGTAGGAGAATAACATAGTCTAAAATATTTTTTTTTAATTTTTTACTGAAATGTAGTTGATCTACAATGTCTCAGATGTACAGTAAAGTGATTCAACTTATAAAGTCTTAAGAGGAAAATGAGCTACAAAAGTATTTTTAAGGGAAAAACTGATTAGGAAATTATTTTGTAAATATCTGTAAAGCATATTAAATCAGCATGTCTAAGAGTGTCTGGACTGTAAATTGAGTAGTCACCTCTGAAAGATACTTTTAACTGATGTATATTTTTAAAAATACTAGAAGACAATTTTAATATTAACTTGTATTTATGTTACTAGATACCTACCAGTCATTCCATGCTCTGTGTATGTGTGTGCTCCCTGAGGGCAGCAAGAACTGTCACATAATTTTCATTGGTTATCACACCCCTGCTCTCACCCTACCCTCACCCTATGTTATCACCCCCTTGCTCTCTCCCCACCCTCACCCTGGGCCACCATGACTGACACAGCTAGACAGAATTCAGACTTCAGCAAGCCTTAGGAACCCAGTGCTGAGAAAAACTGATTCCAGAGGGAAGTACTTTCACTTGAGGCAACAGGAAACTCCAGGCCCAAAATGGTGAGCTGAGCCAGAAATGATGCCAGTCAGCCAAAATTCAAATGCCAAAGGTAAAGTTAGGGAAAGGATCAAATCCTGGAGAGGCCAAAGATGGGAATGATCAAAATCAGAGTACACAGCCAAAGGAGAAAAACAAGGAGACAAGATCAAATAAAATCAAATCGGGACTAATTAGGGGCAAGAATGCCAGGGAGCTACTGGGGCTGGCTTCAGAGAGGCCCACAAGGGTGTGTTGAAAAGGAGGGCAGGTAAGTCAGCCCAATGTAAAGAGTCAGGAGTGAGGTGGATTAATATTTCCTATGGTACCTTTCACAAGGTAAATTCTCAGTTAATATTAACTGAGCTAGTCAAGCAATAATTAGGTACACAAAATCCTGGGGGTCTGAAAGTTAATGTGGCACATTAGCCTGCACAAGAATAAAATAGCTCAAAGTTGAGAGCACAACACTGGGTGAAACATGAGACTTTTTTATGACAGTGAAATGAGAACTGCTTCAGAAGTCTGATGGCCTAAGACCAGCTTTGAAGAGGTACATGGGAGAAGGAAGGAAAGGAAGATAAGCTCATATTTACTAAATACTAATTCATTACCTGGCACCATTATGCATTTCGGTTAATTCAATCATCCAAAGGGTATGAGGTACTTAACAATCTTACAGATGAAGAGACTGGAGAGAAGTTAAGTAGCTTTCCTAAGGTCACACAGCCAGAATCCAAACACAGATCTGTCTGATTCCAGAATCCATGCTTTTTTAGAATATTCCATTGTCCATCTGATGAACCAGGTTGGGAAGAAGCATAGATGTGTCTAAGTGGAAAATCGGAGAGAGCAGCACCCTGTGGAGAACAGGGCAAGAAAGATCTCTGGAGGAGAGGGGCATGTCACTTCTTGAAAAGATACTACAATTTAATTCCTTGTGACTTTGGTTGACCTGCAGTAACAAAGCTGTGCTCCAGGTAACAAAGCTACTATATACTGAAAGTCTACTGTGTACTCATACCTTATGCTAGATACCATACATATATTAAACTCTAACATTTCCAAAGCATTTTCATAGCCATCTCTCCAAAATAAGGACTCAGATACATGGGATAAAGCCAAGAAGCCCAGATTTCAGAAATGGGAAACAACATACGGCAACAATGATAACCCAGTGCTGAAGCCCCCATGGCTAGGTGGGAACTGCCTGGATTCCTCCTGTCTAAAATCAGAATTGCTCCAGGGACTGAGATGTTGAATCTGCAGGAGGGAGACTAAGTTACCCCTCACTTGGAGGAAGAAAAGCAACAAGGCTATGAAATACACAGCACCTGATGGCAATTTCATTCAAGCATTGTCAGGCAGCTTTATCCAAAGAAAATAAAAACACGAATTAGAAAAGACGTATGCATCCCTATGTTCATGGCAGCATTATTTACAATTGCCAAGATATGGAAGCAACCTAAATGCCCATCAATACATGAATGGATAAAGAAGATGTGGTATATGTGTGCGTATACATACACACACACAGATACAATGGAATATTACTCAGTCATAGAAAATAATGAAATCTTACCATATGCAACAACATAGATGGACCTAGAGGGTATTATGCTAAGTGAAATAAGTCAGATCGAGAAAGACAAATACTGTATGATTTCATGAATATGTGGAATCTAAAAAACAAAACAAATGAACAAGCACAACAAAACAGACACAGAGTTACAGATTCAGTGAACAAACAGGAGGCTGCCTGAGGGGAGGGGAGGAAGGAAGAAATAAGTGAGGGGGATTAACCAGTACTATTGAACAGCTGCCTGGGATATAATCTCAGCTCTGTCACATTCCAGCTGTGTGATCTTGGGGGACTCTCTTCACTTCTCTGAGCATCAGGTTTTTCACAGGTTAAATGAGGATAATAACAGTAGGTACCACACAGGGTTGTTGTGAAGATTCAATGACAGTATGTGTAAAAACCTTACAATAGTGCTTACACACAGTAAGTGCAACATAAATGATAGCTTTTTGGGGTTTTTTTGGGGGGGTAAGATAATTAGGTTTATTTACTTTTAATGGAGGTACTGAGGATTAAACCCAGGACATTTGGGCATGCTAGGCATACACTCTATCACTGAGCTGTACTCTCCCCCTCTAAATGAGAGTTATATATATATATATTTTTTTAATGGAAGCATAGTCAGTTTACAATGTTATGTCAATTTCTGGTGTACACCATAAGGCTTTAAAAATTTTATCTGCATACACACCTTCCCCGTCACTCATTCATTGTCGACACCTTAGCCGAGATGGCATTTTCCAACATTAAGGCACTTGTTTCTGATCACTGCCACCTGAGCAGCAGGTAGGCTATGTCTAGCATATAATAACTGTCCAACAAATAGCTCGACTCAGAGAATGAAAGAATGACAAAAATCAAGCTTGTGCAGAAGGATCAAATGGAAGCAAAAAGAAATTGAAAGTTGAAACCGTAAGACTGCAGGTAAGATTCCAAAATGGTCTGGACCTTGAAATAGTTATGAGGCTATAGAATCAAAAGCTCTTAGACCAAAATTGTGTTCAAAGAAAATAATACAGAAAAGGTGAAGTTTAGACTAATGGAAAAAGCAGGAAGGAAGGGAGAGGGTTTTTGAATCCACTGAATCAGGACAAGACAACTAAATAGGATTTTAAAATTAGGATTTTAAAGGATTAGAAAATCCTTTCTAAATAGGATTTTAAAGTGTACACATGCAAACTTTATAGTCTTTTCACTTTTCAGGATTTTTAAAAAAAAAAAACCACTCCCAAGTTATTTTTGATAGGAAGAGAAAAATCTGGAAAAAAGAGAGTTCCTGGAGCACGAGAGATACCCATGCACACCTGGCCTTTTGTACTGCCAGCCTCCTTTCCAGGGAATTCATCCCTGTTCCTTTTTTCCCTTTCTTTTTAGGTAGGACTGCTAGAATGACCCAGCTCTGGACTGGATGCTTTTACTTGCAATCCTCAGCATTTCCGAGTCAAAGCTCTCTCCTCCCCACCCCTGGTGTTCATGATCTGCCTCATCTCTGCTATTTAGACCTAGTGTCCTGAAAGCAGCTGCCATGTGGCCCCTGTTCAGCATTTCTGTTAGCTTCCCACTAACCTTAGCACCACCTTTGCTGGGCAGGTTCGTGGTCTAGCCCAGGGATTTCCAAACCACAAGATGAGACCCAGTAGTCAATTTGGTGGGTCAAGATGAGATAACTTTTTCACTGGAACGAAATAGAATGGAAAAATAAATATCAGAGTGCATTGTACATAGTAAGGTTTGTCTTACAAAATTTTCTAAATTCAGTCATGTCTCTATATATTTGGTTATGATGTAAAATATATACCTTGCCTTGGGCCACGGTTAAAAATACTTGATAGCTACTGTGATTTAGTGCCACCTCAGTGTGCAAGGCCCTATTGTGTTTAGTGTAAGAATCAGACAAGCATGTTTTCCCCACAAGGAGCTTAGTTCAGTAGTTTAGCCTTTATGTAAATAACTCTGATACAAGACAGATAAGTACATACATCCATAAATAAGGTTTACAGATAAAGAAAATAACTTGGTGTCTATAATAATAAAACGCTATGTAGAATGCTTATTGAGTACATTCGTGCAAGGCAATGTGCTAAGTACTTTCCAGGCATTATCTCATTCGATGCTCTTAACAACACTATGAAATAGGCCCCAGGACTGAACAGCAGTGTTCTTTGAGTCCAACACCCATGTTCCTATGCTACTGAACACTGCCATCTTTGTAATTAGAAAATTGCCCCCCACCATTGTTCTAATACCTATTAATAATATTTCTACTTCTACTACCTCTAATAATACCAATAAAATATTCACAGTAGACCCTTCCTATTACCAGATGGTTACATTTAAGTTTGAAGTCCTCTCACTACCTATGAGTTTCAAAACAACAGATCTCCCACTGTAAGAGAACTTCTCTTGTCATGAGCTTCCAATATAAAAACAAAAACCACAAAAGGGGGAGGGGATCATTATGTGGTATGTCCTTGGTTGCCTCAAGAGTTGACTCTATGTCTTTGGGCTCATAAACATGAGCAGGTAGACAGTAATACTTTTCCTAAATGCAATCAACTAATTCCTGCATAAATTTTCTTTTACCTCCAGGGAGTTCACTGTAAATGTGAATAGTGTTTAAGCTATTAAATGTTAATATGCTCAGCTCATTAAATCTTCTTAGGAATAACATGTACCAAAGGAGGGTCTATTAACATCCATATGCCTATCTGAATGTCAGCCAGGAGTGTATGTGGGGCCCAAAGAAACACTAGGCAAGTCTTAGCCGGAGCAGAACCTGACCGGGAAGGGTGCTATGGGGCACCTGCTGCTGGGGCTAGACAACCAGTCCCAAGGAGCACTCGAGTGCAGAATATGAGAGGGCACAGTGGATGGGGCCTCTTAAAAAAACTGGCTGAGGTATGTGAAGAAGAAAATAGAAATGGAGGCATGGGCTACAACTTGAATTATCATTATATTATAGTCTTTTTTACAAAATGCATCCAGATGATTGTAATTCTTAATTATTAAATATTAGATACCTTTAAAGAAATCTTTCATGAATACATAAATTAGAAAGCATACTCATGGGGGGAGGGTATAGCTCAGTTGGTAGAGTGCCTGCTTCACATGCATGAGGTCCTGGGTTCAATCCCCTGTTCCGCCATGAAAATAATAAGTAAATAAATAAGAACCTAGAAAGCATACTCACAACCCCTATGAACCCACTGCCCAACAAAGATGCTAGAAGCCTGGTTTTGGACGCTATATTTGGGGCAAATCTGTTATTTGGTTTTGGTCTAGGTTGTTGGAAGGATGAATAGACAATGTCTACATCAGTATCATTTCAGTTTTTCTGAAATTGTGCATGACCAAGGCACAGCATTTGGAATTAATATGAATATCACAAAATTCTCTTTCAAATATAGGTAAGCATTCTAGATATGTGGACTAAAAATTCCCCTATCACTGCAAAAATAAAATGTTGCACTAATAGATCATAGTTACAGAAATGAGCTGATAAGTTTATGTACAAGTACAATGATTATGAACATCAAATAGTTAAATAGGAAAATAGATAAAGGATATGTATATTAAAGAGTGTGTTCACTAAATAAGTCTATGAAGAAAATTATATACTTATTGGACTAATGAATGTCATAAAACTTTTAAAATCCAAGGAAGGCCAAGTAGTATAGATTAGATTAAATAAACATTCTAGTATTTTTGGATTATTTGGAGTACTTGTATTTCTAACATGAAACAAAATAATCTTCAAGGACTGAATTTAATTTTCCAGCATTTAATTTCATGTAGGCCATAACCCTTTCAAGAAAAAGTTCTTTTTGAGAATGTTTTACATTTTGGGAGTCTGAAATTAAAAATGGAATGTCAACTCTGTCACCTCAGAATTTCACAGGGAGAAAAAACTCCCCCAAAATGCATGACAAAACATCTCCCATCCTCTACAAAAAAGAATCTAAACAGTGTAGTAAAGAGGAAAACACTAAATAAAACTGAAGCATCCTAAAAATATATTGTCTTTGCTCTGACCTCAGTTGACAGTGAATAACCTATTTAGTTTCACAAATGTGCAGTTCAGTGTCCACAGAAGCAATCGAGCAGCTTACAGTGTTTTTAAACAAAAAAAACAGTTTCTGTTCTGAACGAAAAAAACCAATAAAAATTTTGATTCCAAATGTTAACTAATGGAAGTGTAGAAGAATTAATTTTAAAAGTGAAGCTTTAGGTTTGTTCTTATATCTGACAAGTTCATTCTAAACTGGTGATATTTGGTTAGGCTGAATATCTTTTTTGATTTTTTTTTTTTATTTTCCTATTTTTTGATTAAAAATTTTTGTTTTTTAACTTTTAAATTTTGGGGGTTTTTTTGGTTTTATTTATTTTTTCTTTGTTTTATTTCCTTATTTTTCTTTCTTTTTTTTTTTTTCTAGGCCAAACATTGATGTTGCACTAGGCCCTTCAGTATTTTGTATTTGTTGATCTCTTACTGCTGTTTATTGTGTAAAGCTTACCTTTGCTCATAATTGAACTTTCTATAGATGGTAATCCTCTGGATTTGTTCTTTTCACTAAATATTATCTTTATGAGATGTGTTTTCTTTGCGATATCATACTACAATGTATGTAAATGCCTCAATTTATTTTATTAATCCAGTCTGTAAATGGACACTGGGATTGTTTCTTATCTCATTTAGTTTTTTTTACTATTATTAGCAAAGCTTCTCTGAATATTTCTGTTAATGCCTCTTTATGTACATGTTAAAGAATTCTAGAGTGTAATACTAGGAGTTGAATTGCTGGTTTGTAGGGGATGTGCGTTATTAGTAGATAATGCCAATAATTTTTCCAAAATGGTAGCCCTAATTTATACTCCAACCACAGCATTCATATCTATTCTTTCTCTGTAACTATAGAAATCTTGTGATACTACCAGGACTTACAGAGAATTATTATGGATGTCCTAAGACCTGCTCTTGGTTCTTCAACCAATTTGCTTTTAGATGAGTTGCTTAATCTTTCTAGGTCTCTCTTTATTCACTTCTCAAATGAACAATTTGGATGAGGAAACCTTTGTGAAATTTCTTTCAGCTCTAAAATTCTCTTATCTCCACTCTACAGTTGAGAATACAGTTGAGACACACAATGATAATTTGCTTTTCCCAAAGTCATATAGCATATCCTTGGGGCTCAAGTTCCTCACAATTAAAAAGCAGCTAAACTATATAATGTTACATGTCACTTCCAATTTTATGGGTCTGGAAAGAAAGTCCAAGGTTTCAGGGCCAACGTTAACCACCATGCATTAACTGACTCATTGCTACAAATATTAATTAAATACATACTATATGCAAGGCAGGCATCATAGATACCAAGGAGCTAATGGGCCTGGTCCTCTGCTTTTGAGGAGCCCACAAGGTAAGAGATACATAGATGAACAAAGATGTGTCATGCTATAGTGAGATAAGTACTATGATGGAGATCTGCACAAATCACGGGGTCGGGGGAGGAACCAGCGAAACTGGGAATACTTACTAAAGCAAATGAAAGCTTGGTGAGAGCCTGGACTAGCACTTTTGTCTGCCCTATATCTAACATATACTATTTTCCCAGCATCTAGCACGGTGCCTAGCACAGTGCCTGGCACAGCATCGTCCCTCAATAAATATTTATGAAAGGAATGAAGAATAATAATGCCTTATCTTCCTAAAACATTTTCACTGTTTACAAAATGCTGCTTTATACATTATCTTCATTGATCTTATCAGGTCCTTTGGTACAATACAAACAGATGGGGTTGAGAAATAGTCCCTGAAATGGCAAGTATCAGAAAAGATTAAGGAAAACCTGATAAAGTCACTGTTATCAAATCTGATCTTCTTAGCAGGTGTTTCTTACACATGAGGAAAGGCTAAATCTGAAAGGGAAAAAAATCCCTCTCAAAGACAGGATTCCTGCATGAGGTCCAGGGTTCAATCTTCACTAACTCCATTTAAAAATAAATAAATAAATAAGACAGCATCCTTCATCACATCTTACTGCCAAAGCAACTGTCTCCTATTAAATGCATGAGGCACTCTGTTCCATATTACCGCCCTGCCTGTTTTGCCTGTATATACCCAAGAAATCAGAAAACAAACGTGGGACTAACTGCTGTGAAAAATCAATGCCCGACGTTTTCTATTTTTATCATGACAATGAATGCTGGATTGTTGCATCTGAACACAAGAATGGGAATTATTCATGTAGAAGAAATCAGACATGAAACAAAGAGCTGCTCTGTAAGAAAAACGGGGTTGAACATTTCTGAACTAGAACCACTGCTTGAGATACCTCTTCAATTTTCCATTCCTACCTTCTTTTTCTGCAAAGCTTAATTGCTGCCTTGGAACTAGATTTTTTAAAAAATTGTTCTTATTCTTAGTATTTACCCAGTGTCTCTGGGAGAGTGGAAGCAGTGAGGGTCTGCTACAGTTATCTTTGGGTATCTTGACTCTTAGCACCTTGCATTCCTCTCTGCCAACCCTTATCACAGTGAAGTTTCAGCTTATCCAGGATTGAGGGTCTAAAATCAGCACATGAAATGAAAATAGCAGTCAGAATTACCATTATCAATCATTTAAATCTCCCCCAAAATACAACATGGGTAATTTGCATATAGTACTATATATATAAATGCACCATGTGCATAGGAATATCCTGTATGTAATAGATTATACAGGCAAACCATATCACTCAGTACTTTTGTCTTTTTCTTATCACTGGAATTAAATGATTAACATTTTATTGTCTACATGTATATTTTTTCTTCTGTACCACTGAAAGTAAGTTGCAGATATTATGACACATCCTTTTTAAGTACTTGAACATGCATCTGTGTCTTAACAGTAAAGACATTCTAGGGTGGCTTTTTGTTTGTTTGTTTTTGTTTTTTTTATAATGAAGTATACTCAGTTACAATGTGTCAATTTTTGGTGTACAGCACAATGTCCCAGTCATGCATATACATACATATATTTTTTTCATATTCTTTTTCATTAAAGGTTATTACAATATACTGAATATAGTTCCTTGTCCTATACAGAAGAAATTTTTTAAATCTATTTTTGTATATAGTGGTTAACATTTGCAAATCTCAAACTCCCAGATTTATCCCTTCCCACTGCCTTTCCCCAGTAACCATAAGATCGTTTACTGTCTACAAGTCTGTTTCTGTTTTGTAGATGAGTTCATTAGTGCCCTCTTTTTACACTCAGTATTATCAATACACAAAAAGGAGAGCATTCCGAATGGAAATCACAGAGGAGCACTTATGCTATGACTGTTTCTTGGATGATTATTTAACGCTTATCACTCATTAGTCTTTAATCTCCATACAGGCAGGGAACCTGCCTTATCTTGATGGCTTGTCTATCCTCTATCTCTATCTATGCCTAGCTCAGTTCTGCTCAATAATACTTGTCGGGGTGGGGCAGGGTATTGCTTAAGTGGTAGAACACAAGCTTAGCATGCACAAGGTCCTGGGTTCAATCCCCAGTACCTCCTCCAAAAATAAATAAATAAATAAACCTAATTGTCTCTCCCTCATAAAACAAATAAATAAATACATGTCAACTGATTAACTTAAAGGTGAGATGGGTGGACAGAGACAGTCAGGATGAGATTTGGTCCAGAACCAGCCTGCTCTACCACCATAATGACCCCAACAATGACGGTGTGTCCTATCAGCTGTCAGGCCCAAAAGATCACTTTTCTGAGCAACTCTCCTGCAGGATACTGGGCCACTGTGTCCTTCCCATCAGTCTGGGATGGATAACATTTGAACTCATAAAAGAAAAATGATCACCAATTTTGCCCACAGTTTCACTTCATGAATTTCAATGTTTACTGTTTTTAAAGTAATTCCTCTTATACGTGAATGCCATCATTAAAAATAGGTACAACAAAAGGGTATTAGAGTGAGTTTTATTTTCTTTTCCACATTTTCCTGTACTTTTTATACTGTTCTACAATGATTATATATTGGGTTTTTTGGCTACTAGAGGAATGGAAACAAAAGCAAAAATAAACAAATGGGACCTAATTAAACTTACAAGCTTTTACACAGCAAAGGAAACCATAGACAAAATGAAAAGACAACCTGCAGAATGGGAGACAATATTTGTAAATGATGCAACTGACAAGGGTTTAATTTCCAAAATATACAAACAGCTCATATATTTCAATATCAAAAAAGCCAAACAATCCAATCAAAAAAAAAAAAAAGAAAAGAAACCTAAATTGACTTTCTCCAAAGAATACATAGCGATGGCCAATAGGCCAGTGAAAAGATGCTCAACACCACTAATTATTAGAGAAATGCAAATCAAAACTACAGTGAGGTATCACCTCACACTGGTCAGAATGGCCATCATCAAGAAGTCTACAAATAATAAATGCTTGAGAGGATGTGGAGAAAAGGGAACTCTCCTACATTGTTGGTAGGAATGTAAATTGGTCCAGCCACTATAGAGAACAGTATGGAGGGTCTTTAAAAAACTAAAAACAGAGCTACCATATGATCCAACAATACTGTTCTTGGGCATATATCCAGAAAAGACAAAAATTAAAAAATGTACATGCACCCTAGTGTTCATAGCAGCAATATTTACAGTAGCCAAGACATGGGAGCATCCTAAATGTCTGTTGACAGGTGAATGGATAAAGAAGATGTGAGCTATACACACACACACACACACACACACACACACACACACACACACACACAATGGAATACTACTCAGCCATAAAAAAGAATGAAGTAATGCCGTATGCACCAACATAGATGGTGGACCTAGAGACTGTCATACTAGGGGGAGGATATAGCTCGGGCGGTAGAGCACATGCTTGGCATGCATGAGGTCCTGGGTTCAATCCCAAGTAACCTCTCTAAAAATAAACAAATAAACCTAATCACCTCCCCTCGCCAAAAAAAAGAAACGAGACTCATACTAAGAAAAGTAAGTCAATCAGGGAAAGACAAATATTATATGATAGATATCACTTATATGTGTAATCTAAAAAAAAAAGGGATACAAATGAATTTATTTACAAAACAGAAATAGACTCAGAGACAGAAAACAAACTTAGGGTTACCAACAGGGAAAGGTAGGGAGGGATAAATTAGGAGTTTGAGATTAGCAATAAAAAACTACTATACATAAAATAGATAAACAACAATGTCCTACTGTGTAGCACAGGAAACTATATTCAGTATCTTGTAATAACCTATAATGGAGAAGAATCTGAAAAGGAATATATGCACACACACATATACACACACACTTATAAATAACTGAATCCCTTTCCTGTATACCTGAAACTAACACAACATTATAAATCAACTATACTTCAATTTTAAAAAGAAATTCTTCTTATACATGAATGTCATCATTAAGAAATCAAGTATCACAAAAGGGGATGGGATTATGAGTTTTATTTTCTCTCCCACGTTTTCCTGTACTTTTTTATAGTGTTTTACAATGATTATATTTTGTTTTTAAAATCAGAAAAAAATGTTTAAAATATTAAGCATCACAAACCTTAACTCCCACTTTAAGCTACTTTAACCTCTTTAGGATTAAAGAGCCTCAATATCACACAATTTCAGATTGTGATAAAAGTCGAGAGACACTGTGTGAAAAAGTAACTGTGATCATTGTAAATATTGTTATTGTGAAGCAATACTGTTTGATTGCTTCTAACTTGGTGCCATTCTTAATAAAAACCAATCTCTTTCCATTAGTCCTCTTTTTGAGACAAAATTGCATTTTCAATGCTTTAATAAAAAAAAACCTCTTGACTTAAGTTTGCCTGGACTTCCATTCACCACTCTGAGGTAGGTATCATTTCCAGGATGTTACAAATGAGGGGTTTAATAAAGATTGGGGAACAAAGAGGGAGATAAGCCTCACTGCTTAGCTTCCTCACATTCAAAATGTGACTGCCATCTTATCATCACACACTCCTTAATTTTTAGTACTTTGACATTCTGACATAGATAATTTCCTTGCAGAGTTAGCTATCACCTGTATAATCCACACTCTCCAACTGTTCTATCTGCCAATACATACAAGGAGAAATAAAAAAGAAGTTGATCCACAAAGGTAACAGGCTGTAGAATGACTGCAGCTTCCTCACCTATCTCACGTCAAGCCAAGCACTGCTGAAGTGGGAGGAAAAGGGGCAGGGCACAGCCACTGAAGGAATGACACAGCAATTGAGGACAGGACAAACAGGATACAAGCAAGATGGCGGAAGACTGGACCTCCAGTAGACCTTCAGCCTCATGGCACACCCAAAGGTGCCATGACAGTTCCTAGGCTGACCATAAAAGGTCAAAAAGTGGGCAGAGGGGGGCATTTCCTGGAAATCCTCACTCCTTCCTCAAAGTAGTTGGAATAATCCTCCTACTTATTAGCATATGAAATTTCTGAGCCCATAAAACCTAACAACCCAGCACCTCATGGCAGCTCACGCTCTCCCTCTGTCGCTCTTGCTCTGGCTCTGTTGCTCTGTGTCTGATGTACTCACCTTCTGAGAAGGCCCGCACTCTGTCTGCAGATTGTGTATCTACTTTTACTTTAAACACCCACACACACCCCTCGGCTTCTCTCCCTCTCACCTTTCTGAGATGGCCCACATTCTGCCTGTGGAGTGTGTATCTCCTAAGCCATTTTCCCTTCTGAGAGAGACAGACCACACTCTGTCCATGGAATGTGTATCTCTCTAAATAAACTTATATTCACTTTACCATGCCTTCCTTGCTCTTGAATTCTTTCCTGTGCGAGGCAAGAACCTATTCTCCGCAACACTGCTTGATACATATACATCCTTCTACAGATAACATTCATTTCCTCTCTATGCTGGAAATCCCACTGAATTAGAGGATCACTGTAGTTCCAAACTGAAGGAATAGAATTAGATGAAATATGATGTCCTGGGAAGCACAGTGGGCTGACCTGACTTCTGAGCTCTGCTACCAGGAATAACTTCGGGTAAATTATTAAATCAGAAAGTCGAGCTGGGATAACTCTGTAAGCCATTTGAGTTCTAAAATTCCATTATTTATCAGATTCCAACTTGTAAGCATATCACAGTAACAACTCTGGTAACTACTTTTCTTTAGCAGTGTTGAGCTATTTGCATGATGTCTATAATTCACATTATTCTGATATATATATATATATATTCCTACTGCTGAAACATAAGGCTCTTGTAGTCAGTGGCAGATTTGGAATACAGCTGTATTACCTTCAACTGTGATCCTCTTCCTCTTAGGGCTACCTAGCTCCACAAGGTCAATGCTCTGACATGAGTCTCCTAAGGTCTACCTAGGTTCTGCTGTAAACACACTATAATTTAAGCTGGAAAACCACTACCCAATGTAACACCAGATATAATAACTCAGTATCTAACACAGACTGAGAGAAATTGTTACTTCATTTAAAATGAAACACAAAACATTAAAATTGATATTATGATGTCTTTTTGACCTTGAAGAGCACAGACCAAAGTAGTAACACATCATCTAATTATACTATTGACACTTTGCGGAATTTGGGGGCTTCATGTATTCTAAGTGAATCAGTCCCAAATCTACATCTCTGTGTCCAGCCCAGAGCAATCTCCTGAGCTCTAGACACATATATCCAGCTGTTGATCAGATTTCTCTCCTACTTTCCTGCCCGCAGACACCTGGAATCAACGTATCCCAAACTGAACTCATCATCTCGTGCTCCTGCACCCCAAATCTACTGCTCTCCCTTGGTCTATGATCTTACAGGACAGGACTGCCATAGTATTGGGGGCTTATGTTTTAAACTTTAGCATGTCGTCATTAATTCCCTTCTATCATGCCTAATTAGTTTTCAAGGCCTGTCAGGTCACGTCAACCCCACATCCGTCACCTCTCCCACCCATCTTCGCCTCCCCATGGCTATTGCCCTATCCCTTAGTTTAGACCGTAGTATCTCCTAGCTCTATTTCTGAAGTGATCCTCTTACTTAGGTCTCCCTGCTTTCAGCCCGTACCTTTCCCCCGCAACCCATGCTCACATTGCTGCCAGATAAGCTGCACAGATTTAAAATTTATGCTCTTCTACCCCAAAACTTTCAGGGGTTCCCTTATTCCTCTTGTTTTCAGACTTTAAAAAAAAACTGGCTGTCAATTTATTTTTTTTAACATTTTTTATTGATTCATAATCATTTTACAGTGTTGTGTCAAATTCCAGTGTTCAGCACAATTTTTCAGTCATTCATGGTCAATTTATTAAAAAGGCTTATTTAAGACTCTGCAATGCTGAGTTCAACCTTAACTCCTGGCTCAATACTGATGGGAGTAATCTGCTTAATCATCTCAGAAGGGCTGTGCAAGTCACCTATGTATCCTTATCAGAAAGGGCTCCCACCTCTTAGAACCTTCACCACAGTTTTCCTTGTAGTTTTTCTCAGAGTCTTAGTAGGCAGCCAAACTCGGTCCTTTCACTTTGAGATTCTAGCCCTCTCTGCCTCTGGGTAAGTCAGCATATCTCTTCACCAAAGATTTCATGTTGTGGCTGGTCAAGGTAATTCTAATTCAGTGAATTGCCACTTCTGGTTACTGGGGAGTCTGTCAGGCGTCTATAAAAGCCGGGGCAGCGGCACAGCATCCTCACCAGGCGAAACAGGGCTCCCGCAGCAGCGGGGATTGTGCCATCCTCAGAGAACCAGATTTTTTGTTTATTTTTCCAAATCAATTGAAGGCTTTCTCAGACAAATATCTGACACAGACCCCAATGTATAAAACAGATAAAAATGATATTTTATTAATATGAATTTATTTTGCAAGTTTAAAATCATTACATGGGCGGATGGAAATAGCTCAGTGGTAGAGCGCATGCTTAGCATACACGAAGCCCTGGATTCAATCCCCAGTATTTCCATTTAAAAATAAATAAATAAATAAAATCATGACATTCATGTATCATAAAATCAATCAATGAGGAAAAATGTTAAAATACAACAAATGTTAAAGGACCTTCTCTAGTCATCAAACCATAAGAAATGAGAACAAAAAGAAGAAAGAGGGGAAAAAAAAAGAGAGAGAGAGACCTACGAAAGATTGCTTTGGCTGCTCGGGGTCTTTTGTGGTTCCTTATAAATTTTGGAATTCTTTGTTCTAGTTCTTTGAGGAACATCGTGAATATTTTCATGGGGGTTACGCTGGATCTGTGTATTGCTTTAGGCAATGTAGCCATTTTGATAGTGTTGATTCTTCAAATCCAAGAGCACAAGAAATATTTCCATTCCTTTGTATCATTACGGTTTTCAGATTATAGGTAACCTCCTGGGTTAAGTTTATTTTGAGGTATTTTGTTGTTTTTGATGTAATGGAAATGTCTCTGCCAGTTATAAAATTCTGGTTTTTGAAGTGAAAAAAAAAGTGAATGAAAGGCTGCAAATGGCAAAATATCCTTCTTTTTTATGGGTGAGTTGTATTCCATTATATATGTGTGTGTGTGTGTGTGTATGCATGCTGCATCTCCAGTATCTATTCAATTGTTGATGTGCACTTAGGATGCTTCCGTATTGTGGCAATTATAAATAATGTTGCTCTTAATAGCAGGGTGTATGTATCTTTTTGAGTTAATTCTTATTTTGTGGTTGGCTTTATTCCTTTGATAACTATGTAAGTTTAAAAAGCTAAAGCTTTAAACATTCTTAGAAACAATGAACAGTACATTTATGTAAATTAAAAAATATAAGTGCAGTAAAAAAAAAAGATCTATCAAGCCATGAAAGAAATGGAAGAAACTTAAAAGACATATTATTAAATGAAATAAGTCAGTCTGAAACGGCTGCAAACTGTACGATTCTAACCAAATGACCTTCTGGAAAAGGCACAGCTACAGAAACAATAAAAAGATCATGGTTTCCAGGGGCCTGGGGAGAGGGAGGGAGGTAGGGATGAGTAGATGGAGCACAAGGGATTTTTAGAGCGATGAAATTAATCTGCATGATACTATAGTGGTGGCTACATGCCATTATGCATTTGTCAAAACCCACAGAATGTACAACGTCAAGAGTGAACCCTAATGTAAACTATGGACTTTGGTTGATAATAATGTGCCCATGTTATACCAAATACACAACACTGATGAGGGATGTTGAGGGTAGGGGAGTATATATGTGTGGGTGGGGAGCGCTGTGTGTGAACTCTGTATTTTCTGCTCAATTCTGTTGTGAACCTGAAACTACTCTGAAAGAATAAAGTCTATTAAAAATATAAATAAACAAATAAAATCATGACATTTATGTATCATAAAATCGATCAATGAGGAAAAATGAGGCTCTTCTGATAAACAGAAAAATCTGAAATCAAGAGTAAGGGAACTACATTCTTAACATCTAATTTATTTCTGTTTTTTATTTTGGTGGTACAGAATTGAGAAAATACTCAGATATGTAGCGGCAAATGCTAAACGTTTTGACAGTTATCTTGTAAGATGTCTTATTTGCACAAGAATCCAAATATGTCAAGCTTTAACATAATTTATTTTAATGTCTCTGACATGTTCATAAACATGTAGTTTATTATGGTTTCAAAATATATATTTCGGTAAATATTTTAATTTACAAAGTTAAATCAAATATCTATGTAACTCCTAAAGCACTTTTATAGAATCTTTGAGTTCATGAAACATAGTTTGAAACTCTTGCCATAAAAGTGCTTGGTGACCTAGCCACAATCTATTCTTCTAAACTCCTTGTTGTCTACTTCCTTTCACACATTCTTAAAAACAGTGAAAACTTGTTATGTTTTCCATATTATTAGTATTAGAATACATGTAAAATAAAACATACTAAATACAGAAAAGAATGAAATAGAGAAAAATTACGCATAATCCCCCAATCCAAGGCTAACTACTACAAATGTTTTATTGTAATTTCTTTCACTCTTTTACCATTCCTATTAAGATGGATAGCTATGGAGAACTGTGCCAAGCACTTAAATAGATTATCTCATTTAATACAAACACCCTATTAGGCAATTAATGTTACTCATTACATTTAACATTGAGGAGAGGATCAAGTAGGCTGAGTAACTTGCCCAATGTCACATAGTAAAGCAGAGCTGGGCTTCAGTCCACTATGTGCCTGATTCCAGAGACTATGTACTTAACCACGACACTGTATTGCTTCCCTTTTCATGCCCTCTTTCATGTACTTTAACTCTGTCCACTTTAATTTTCTGTTCTTTGAAGATATCTTCCGCTGCTCATGCCATTTCCTTTGCTAGGACTGCCCCCTTCCCCGCTTCTGCCTAGCCAAATCCTACTAACCATCCAAATGTCACCTACTCCTCAAAGCTTGTCTAATCCACCCTCCGCTCTCCTCCTAGAGCGCCCACTACTTTTTCCTGTAGTCCATCTGCTTCTTCCTGCCTTCCCCTCCCTCCCACACTCTAACAGAGACAGCAGGGGTTTACTAAAGTTGTTGGTACTGAGTGACTAGTGGCCCTGCTCCAGTTCCCACACTTTAGACTTGGGCCTGAGCAGTCACACCAGGATGCAGCTATGCAGGGCTAGAGGGAGATGGTCAGCCCTCAGATACTAAGTGAATCTGAAATTCCTATGCATGAAAGTCAAAAAAACCATTCCTGCTGTGATCTGGGCAGAGCCAACCTGCGGCCCCTCCTGCAGGGCTGCCTGCTGCATTTCGAACTTCTCGTCCCCTCATGGCTGCCGGTGACATTACTTTGAAGAGGATTTCCTCCTGATAAAGTCATTCACAATGCCAGCTTTGTGATTGGCCCTGGGTTCTACAAAGGCAGCCTTAGTACCAAAACAAGTTTTCTTTCCTTTATTCCAAAATTTTTGTGGCCTCCCCCCTCAGGAGGCCACTGCAATTGAAAATCAATGTTCTGGATCGGAGATTATGAAACTTAGTTCCATGGAACTGTGTTTCCAGGCTTCACAAGTCATCCCTAGGGGTCCTTGAAAGAAAGTGTGGACATGTTTATCTAACCCACTTGGTTAAGGGTGAGAGCGAGAGATTGTCTGCACACATGCCAACTGGAAAGTGGCCTCACGTGCCTAGGGCGGGAAACCGTGAACCTGCTGGATGCGGGCCATTTGTAGAAAGACAATTTGCCAATGTATTTCTGATACGCCACATCCTTACTTCAGGGATGTAGGAAAATGTGAATCTCCAGCCTGAATTTTGCCCTAAATTCAAGATCCATATGTCCAACTGCTTACCAGACATCTTTACCTAGGTGTAACAGACAGATCCAGTTTCATATGTGGAAATGAGCTCCTGATATTCCTTTTACCCCCAACGCACCCAACCCCACCCTTCCAGTTGGTAGATAACCCCAATCTTACAGTTCTTCTGATCAAAAACCTTACTGTCATTCTTAACTCCAGAGCAAATCTTGCTGGTCCTACAGCCAGAGGTAGACCACTGTTCACCACTCCATTGTCACCATTCTGTCCCAAGTCAACACCACTTCCCTTCTGCATTATCACAAGGCCCTGCTAACAGGTTTCCCTGGTCTCCCCTTGCCCACATTCAGTCTATTTTCCACCCAGCAGCCAACCAGGGTGGTACTGTTAGAACTTAACAACATCTACTCAAAACCCTCCAGGAACTTCTCATTTTACTCACAGTGAAAGCCTCGCTGCCCCTTGAATATATCAAGCACACTCCCACCTCAGGGCTCTGCCCTTGCTCCTTCTTCCACCCAGATCTCCACAGGGCTACCTTCTTCATCGTCTTCGAATGTTTACTTCAAATTCATTTTCTCATCTTCTCATTCCCATCACCTTCCCTAGCCACACTTAATAAAACTGCAAAACAAATATCCTAACCCTCTCCAATCTCCCTTCCCTGTTTTGCTATTCCTCTTAGGACTATCATCAGCTAAGAGACAATGCATTTTGCGTTATTTATCATGGTAGTTGGCTGACTACTCCACTAGAAAGTTAGTTCCGTGAGAGCAGGAAATTTTATCTGTTTTAGTCAGTGCTGTATCAGCAGGGTCAGAACAGTGCTTGGCAGTAGTCACTCAACCAATGTTTGTTAAAGTGAATGGATATGGAATGAATGAAAGATACCAAATCTGGATGAAGAATGGATTCACCCTACTTTAATGATTTTCAAATGATATTCAGAGACCCAAATGACCCCTTTCAAGGAGAAGGGAAGGGACACAAGGGGGTAAGATTCTGGATCCCCCAGCCCCCCTGCTTTAACCAGAGCAGATCTTACATACTGTCTTACATATTGTCCATTTATGACAGCTTTGTGTTGAAGAAAACATTACTTGGATGTATTTTTAAGAATTGTTTGAAAATGACTGCCCGAAATCTAAAGAAATCAGGGACTATAACCTTTCCAGGCTAAGAACAATGAGCTGCTTCAGGGAATGGCTACATCAGGTACTCTCTAGTTCCATCATCCTCAAATTGGGCTCTTGACCATGTGGTCCAGGTATCCCCAAGAATGCCACAGGAGATAAAACATAGCACATTTTCCTGAGAAGCACCTTTATCCCAAATTTGGGAGCAAATATTAATTTTCTTTTGAAACAGTGGGTAGAGCAGAATAAAAACTTGTCATGAATTTAGTAAATGAAACATAAGCTTTAACAGAAATTGTGTATATGTACGAAGCCACTTCAGACTACTCATTTACTGACTTGCCAGAAGATCAACGTATACTTTTCTCCACCATTAAGAAAAGCAGAATTGTTGCAGAAGCACTATATCCAGGTGGTCTGTACCATGGGAGGAAGAAGAAACTGGGACACAAAGAAGTATTATCAAGATAGCCTAAAAGCACACTGCTGGTGGGAATGCAGGTTGGTGCAGCCACTGTGGAAAACAGTATGGAGATTCCTCGAAAGACTAGGAGTAGACTTACCATATGACCCAGAAATCCTGTTCCTGGGCATATATCCAGAAAGAATCCTACTTCCAAAAGACACCTGCACCCCAATGTTCACAGCAGCACTATTTACAGTAGCCAAGACATGGAACCAGCCTAAATGTCCATTAACAGATGACTGGATAAAGAAGATGTGGTATATTTATACAATGGAATACTATTCAGCCATAAAAACCAACAACATAATGCCATTTGCAACAACATGGATGTCCCTGGAGAATGTCATTCTAAGTGAAGTAAGCCAGAAAGAGAAAGAAAAATACCATATGAGATCACTCATATGTGGAATCTAAAGAAAAAAAAAAGAAATACAAAACAGAAACAGACTCATAGACATAGAATACAAACTTGTGGTTGCCAAAGGGGCAGGGGGTGGGAAGGGATAGACTGGGATTTCAAAATTTGTAGATACTGACAGGCGTATGTAGAATAGATAAACAAGATGATACTGTATAGCACAGGGAAATATATACAAGACCTTGTGGTAGCTCACAGTGAAAAAAAAATGTAACAATGAATATATGTATGTTCTTGTATAACTGAAAAATTGTGCTCTACACTGGAATTTGACACAACATTGTAAAATGACTATAACTCAATAAAAAATGTTAAAAAAAAAAAAGATAGCATAAAAGCACAAGACAAGCCTACCTGCAGTAAGTAGTTCCTTACAGTAATGCTTTAATTTAACATTGGCCTGGAACTTTGTGCTGATCATGTAGGATGTTCCAAGCCCTCTCCGCACACTGTACAAATACCACTAGAACTTATGTCACAGTCAGAGCCTTTGGTTTTTCCTGCTGAAGTAGGAAACAACATTAGATTTCCTGTAGCTCAGGGCATGTGGATAGAACAGCTTCCCCTGGTAGGCATGGGCTAATGGATAGAATAGCAAAACCTAGAATTGCAGTGAAGCATTTATTTCATTCTAAACATACGTATTGAGCACCTACTCAGTACTGAGATTAAAAAGAAAAAAGTATGACATTGTTTTTTAAAACAATTACCATGATTATAATTATCTAACCAATTAAAACTGTGCTAATAGTAATTACGAATGGTGATAGTTGCAAAATGTATGTACATCATAAGTGTTCCCACTTATTACTAAGTCTGAGAGCTTCCATGGGATATGATAAGCCTGCAGCTGGGAAGCATAATTTTTACTAGCAACATTTTCCACAGTAGCTATCATTCACGTTGGATTTACATTATTTATTGGTTCCTTAGGACCAGAGTCATGAATGAGGGGGTGGTTGACCTCCACAACTGATCTATGTGGCTCCTACATACTAGGAAATAATAAAGGTGAAGAGTTCTGGATTGAAAAAAAAAACAACAGTTCTTCCACGAGCTCTGCCACTAAATCTCTGCATCACTTCACCTCTCTGAACCTCAATTTCCTCATCTGTAAAAAGAGGGCTTTGGTGGACGAGATCTCCTTCAATGCTCCTTCCAGCTCTGACATTCTATGAGACTATAAAACCCACATTCCCAGCAAACCACTCAGTGCATGTACATATTCTAAAATAGTCAACACCACCGACACGTAAGGACTCGAAGTGTGTGAAAGAGTAATCAGGGGGAGCCCAGTAAACAAATGGACCTTGCTCCTCGGTCTCATTTTCAACAGACATGAGCAAGAATTCAAAGTCCAAGAAACAGCACGGCCTCACCCCTTCTCACACCCCATTCCAAAGAAAGATTAACCCTTTAGCATTTCCAAAGTCAAATCAGGGACTGTCAACAAATCCAAATCTAATCTAACAAGCCCCACGATGCTGGCTGGCCAATGAGGGGAAAGCACTGAACAGAATGTGAACAGTTACACTTAGTGATTTGGATAGGATGGTTTTAAGACTACCTTGGCAAGTATCGGTCTAACCAAAAGGTCAGGAAGACCACGGGGACTAGGCAGGAGGGTGAGAACACCCATGTGAGAAAAGAAGTGGATGGCTGGCCAGTCTTCAGGTCTCCATAGGTCTTCTCTGAGAACAACAGCATTTCTTTCTAGATGCTACCTGGCCACACACCCACTTGATCTCCTTTCACTGTGGGTTTTTTAAGTAAAGTACTGTGCTACCAAATAACCCAGGGCCAGAGCTGGAGGGCTGCTAGAGAGGGTCAAGGCCAGGGCTCCACCTGGTAGCAGGAAGGCCTAATTCTGCACATGTTTTGTGAAACCAACACAGATCCAAAATAACTTTTATTTTTGAGGACGTGTGAGATGAGTACATACTCTCCTGTTCCTCCAGATAGCCACCACTCCTGGACTTACACCGAGAAGCCTGTCCCCAAAACACGTCTGAGTTTGACCTAAGAGTCAGAGACCAGACCTCTCTGTGGCACCACTCGCTCTCTTACAGTCTCCCTCCCTCTGCTGCTGACCCCTCAAGGCTCAGCCTCAGCTTGGGCTCCAGCAGCTTTCCAAAACTAACCACCCCAACATCGAATCAGTCCAGAGCTTCTCTGAGAGGGGACTTAATGAGAAGGAACTTAATTTGGACCTCACAGGGCTTCCCCCTGCACGGCCACCCCAGCCAATACCAGAAGCACTTTGAAACGGGCCTGCATAGTAAGCACTGGACTTTTTGCTCCACTGCAGACTGGCGACCCCTGCAGGCCAGGGTGGGCTCAGCTAGTTCTCTGAAAGAAAGCAAGATAGTCCCTAGGAGGCAGTTCATTTGCCTTTTTGTCAGGATGTTTCCCATGTTGTCCTGGAAGTGCCCACATTCAAACACTATGTCCCCTGTGAGACCACCTGGTTTAATTTGTTGTTCAAAAAATATAATTACCTTCCTTAGACACATAACTATGCAGGAGAAAGAGACAGCTCAGGTAATATTTCTTTGGCAAAGAGATAGATAGACAAAAGTGTCTTTTTGTTTTCTTTTTTCCCTCTCTAGTATCCTTTCCATCAAATTCATTCTCTATCTCTGACAAGAGGCTGGCTTATGTACTTACCTTCATTTCAAACTAAGACATTAGAATCTATGCTTGGCATTAGCAGAAGCTGGAGTAGTGAAGATAAAGTTGATAAATTATTATTTAAATCAAAGGATGAAAACTGGAGGTCTACAGCCATGTTCTGTGTGCCTCGTAGTGACTTGTGCCGTTTTTAAAAGGCTACTAACATTGGAAAAGTGGGAGACTTCACATAAAAAATCGTATTTCTAGTGTTTCTATTGTAGAAAAGAGCAATGAAATAAGAGCTGGTTCTTTGAAAAGATATATAAAATTGATAAACCTTTAGCCAGACTCAAAAAAAAAGGCCCAAATCAATAAAATCAGAAATGAAAAAAGAAGTTACTAATAACACCACAGAAATACAAAGAATCAGAAGAGAGTACTATGAGAACTACATGCCAATAAAATGGACAACCTAGAAGAAGTGGACAAATTCCTATAAATGTACAATCTCCAAGACTGAACCAGGAAGAAATAGAAAATACGAACAGATCAATTACAAGTAATGAAACAGAATCAGTAATTTAAAAAACTCCCAACAAACAAAAGTCCAGGAACAGATGGCTTCACAGGTGAATTCTAACAATATTTAGAGAAGAGTTAACACCTATCCTTCTCAACCAATTCAAAAAATTTCAGAGTAAGGAATGCTTCCAAACTCATTCTACTAGTTCAGCTTCACCACGATACCAAAGTCAGACAAAAATAATCACAGAAACAGAAAATCACAGGTCAGTATCACTGATGAACATAGATGCAAAAATCCTCAACAAATTATTAGCAAACTGAATCCAACAAAACAAATACTCAAACCATGTTTCCTGGTTGACTGGCTGACTGATTGGTTGGATGGAAGAATGAGTGGATTTCTCCCATAGTCCATTCACTACTTCATCATTTTGCTCTCTTCACCATTTCTCCTTTAGGAGCCTGCAGGTGGAGTTAATCATCTAGCTATAAAAGGGAAGCGAAGGTAGTAAATACAAAAAGGTTTTGACACCCATATCAGGCATGAATATAGATCATTTGTCCCACATGGGTACTGATGCATAAGACCATTCAGTCATGATCATAGCCTCCCTGCTACTGAGGCTTGGCCTTACCCCAGCAGACCGACCAGTAATTGCCCTCTTGACTATGTATGTCATCCTTAAGACTCTCTCCTGTGAATGTCAGTCCTAAAAGGCACTGCCCAGAATTCCACCTAGCTCTGGCCCAACAGACTTAAAAAACAATTGAGGATAGGACTTTTGAAGACAACATAGTTTGATGGTGCTCATCATCTGTCCTTTAATTCCCTGTAGAACAGACCACTATAAAGTTTGCTGGAACTAATGTTTATTTGTTGAAGATTACTTCATGTCTCCTATTAGCCTTTCAAAAAATTATTAGTCACTTTTGCCCTGTGTGAACAAAACTGTAAGCAGTCACCAGGATTAAACACAATTTTCATACCATATTCCTTTCCAATCCATTCAGACAATTTCTGTTCCTCTCCATGGAAACATTTATTCTAGATTTATCCTAGATCCCAGATCACATAAGCTGGAAATAACCTCAGAGATTGCCTACTCCAATTTCCTCATTTTAAAATGTGTTTCCTATTCCTATTGTAACAAATTACCACAGATGTAGTGACTGAAAACAACATTTATTCTTTTACAGCTCTCGAAATCAGTCTCACTGGGCTAAAAGTCAACGTGTTGGCAAGGCTGTTTCCTTCTGGAGGCTCTAGAGGAGAATCCTTATCCTTGCCTTTTTCAGCTTCCAGTGGCCTTCATTTCTTGGCTTGTAGCCCCTTCCTCCATCTTCAAAACATATTACTCCAACCTCTGCTTCAATTACCATATTACCACTTCCTCCTCTGACTGCTTCTGCATCCTTTTTTTTTAATTGAGGTGTAGTTGATGTACAATATTATATAAGGTTCAGGTATACCATGAAAAGATTAAATCATCTTGAAATGATTCGAGCATGGTGATCAGGAACCACCTCCCTTTTCCAGACAATTATCTGTATATTTTGGCATGGCCTCCCGGAGTTACTTTAATGGCGGAAGCTTCAGACCAGATCAAGAAGAGGGCCAGTAGGAGTGACATAGAGAAGAGGTGGGCCAGACTGGAGTTCTCAAGATGGTCCAGAGTGACCAAGGCTAAGCTGATCAGCAGGAATGTATAGTCTTGTTGAGAATTCTGAAAATTGCTTTAACAAGTAGAATATAGATGTACATTACAATCAATATGTGAACAAATCAATAGTATTCTATTAGCATCCATTAAAGGTCTAAGGAAATAGATATGTTTCAGTAGGAAATGTACATAAAATAAAACACAGAAGGTTAGTGACATAGTCATGGATAGTGAATCAAATTAAGTTCTTACTGAGACAGATGCAATTTTCTCTTAATGATATTTAATAAGGGATTTAAAAAAAACTTTTGAAATACAGTAGTATGGTAAGTTCTGTATTCATAAATAATTTCCATCACACTTAAGTGGAATCCATAAATCTTATATTCATGACAAATTGAACTCTGTGCCTCCTAACCTGACCGTGAATGAGTGGTGGTGACTTTTCTGAGAGTGTAGTGGGAATACAGAAAACTCTCATTTTCTATTTATTCTGATTACCACATAGAAAGCATAAATTCTATTTACAATAGAGTCATGAAAAAGAAGTACTCTATCTTTCAGTTACAGTTAAATTCACACTAAGCATAAAATTATTGATTGCTGCCCAGATAAAAGCTACAAAGCTATAAAGATCAATGAATTTAAGTGGCACCAACTGGAGTGAACATGAAATCAGCCAATAAATTTAGAACAGTGCCTCCCTAAAGGGGAATTATCATCACACTCAACATTTTATCTCTGTGGGCAAACATGTCCGTACAGAAACAGTGCATTCTTCTCTACAGGCAAGCCATGGAAATCCAGTTTCTGTATTCTATGACTAACAAAGAATTCACAATGAAAACAAAAAATAATCTTTTGAAGAAAATGATGGAGCCTCCAAACAAAACAAAACAAAACAAAACAAATTTGATATCTTCACACATATCTCTGATTCCCAAACAGCGGATTCTTACTATTTCTCCTCCAAGTTAACCAGCTACCACTTCACCCAGACACTGGAAACACTTAATCCCTCCTTCAAGGGTTCTAGGTCCTATCCCTGTTTCCAACTCAAGATATACTCTCTTGAATTACCTCAAACCCAATCTAGGGGGAGGGGGTATAGCTCAATGGTAAACTGTGTGCTTAGCATGTTCGAGGTCCTGGGTTCCATTCCCAGTATCTCCATTAAAATGAATCAATCAATCCAGTTACCCCCCCCAAAAGTAAATTAAAAAATAATTAAAAAACAAACTATCATGGCACCAGCAGCTGCCAACACTTCTTTCACAAGTCTCCTTTCTCCTGCTGTGTGGCAAATGCCTGTTCTCTCTAAGCTTTAATTTCCTACTCTGAACAATGGGGATCAGAAAACATTAATATCTCACTGGTTAATTCTGCGAATGAAAGATGGAACTTATACAGAGAAGCTGATTCAGTGCCTGCCACACAGTGAGCGATTATGAGAAGATAACAATAATAATAACAGTAATAATAATGAGGCGTTTTCTCCATTTAACATTCTCTTTTTGGACAGATGAGAGCCTCACATTTGCTGCGTTCCCATCAACTTAGATACACTCATCCCTCTGTAGAATTCCAGTTGTCTCTGCAGAGTCTATCACTTGGCCAGCACTACCCCCCCCCCATATCTGGCCAGAACATACCTTCTGGCTGACTGCCAATCAGTCTTGACAGGATCAAATTAATGCATCTATAGCCCACGTTTACACTGACACAAAATCATGGCATTTTCGAGCTGGAAAGGACCTTAGTTTCCCAACTCAGATTGTCCTGTGGTCCTGGAGAGTGTTGAAATACTCTGCTGCGAGAGCAGATGGGGGAAGGGCAAAGCAGAAGCCAGGAGTTAAACTACCTTCAACTTTAAAAAAATTTAAGAAGTTCTACTTTGGTGGATTACGGATTGTATGTTTGGAAAGAACAATCAAGTCCTATTTCTTCCTATTATAGAGGAGGAATCTAAGAGCCAGAGAGGTTGTGTGATTTGCTCCAAATCATAAAAAAAAAAAAGTTAGTGGCAGAGCTTGAATTAACACCCAAATCTGCTGGGTCCCAATCCTGTGCTCCAGTGTTCTTCCCCATAAACCCAGCTGCCCCAGGGGTCATAGCCTTATTCTTGAATAGACTATTGAGCTTGAGACTGTAAAAAAGGCTTACTATGGCTGGCCTAACAATTTGAGTTGCATGTGCACATCATTAAGGCTCTTAAAACCCGCCATGCCCTCCGTAAAAGGATAAATGTTCAACTGCTTCACTCATTTACACCAGGACCGTACCGCCCTATTCAGCTCCAAACTATGCTGACTACTGGTTCTGCCGTTCCTCCCATTGCATAATGTTATTTTCTTCCAGATAATAACCTACGTTTTCTCTCCAGTGTACCTAGCACAGGACGTGGTCCTCAGTAAGTATTCAGTGAATCACTGCAGACTAAGGGACCAAAGGAATGGCTGCAAGTGTGCCTCTCCATATTGGAAATAGAACCTCATGTCTCCCTGGATGACAACCAGTATAGATTCACCCAGTCCTCAGGACCTGTCTACTGCTTGGACAACTGTGGAGGCTGGCGAGATGAGACTCAGGGAGCTTAGGGCAGGCAAGCCTGATTCCACAAGCTGCAGACTGGTGCTGGGTGATCGAGTTCCCAAGATACTTGTTTTGACCATAAAGGGTTGAGACATTCTTAACTGGTGAACCCAGGACCTTGAGCATGCTAAGCCCGTGCTCTACCACTGAGCTATAGCCTCCCCTCTCCCCTTGTTTCTTGAATCAACTCTCCTAAACCCCCTGCCCTGCTAACACGTCACTGGGGTCATACGGATTAGAGTTATTTCTAACTGTGAAAAAAATAATAATTAAAATCATCCTCAGCATTACTGCTTTTTTTTGTTGTTGTTATGTTAGATGTTTTTTAAAGCAGGGCTGAACTTTACTTTTTGTTTGATTGACTGGGGAATCTTATTTTCTCCATGGTCTGACACTTAAGGCCTTGTCTGTTCCAAGCAGTGTACGTGCAGAGAGCCATCTGAGTTTCAGCAATCCTTCCCGCCAACCTCAGCCATGACTCCCACTGGATGGGTTATAAGCAGGACGCAGGCTATGTGCAGGGCTTTGGCAACAGCTAAGATGTGGGTTCAACTCTACCACTTCCTAGCTCTGTGACTTTAAGCCAGTTATTTCACCTCTGTGTGCCTAAGACTCCTTATCTGTAAGATAAGAATAAAAATACCTACCAGTGGTATAATAAAAAACGTATTTGGACTTTGTCCCTGATTCCTGTCTCAAAGCTCCTAAAACCCATGGAATTTTGTGAGTGACAGGAGTATCTTGTTAGTCATAACGAGCCCTTTTCAAAACCTGAGTTTATGCAAATTAGTAACTCCAGATGGGGGCCCCTGGATGGCTTCAGGATGAAGGCTGGTCACCAGAAAAAACACCCAAGGGATTGGAGGGCTGGAATGTTCAGCCCTACTCCCAGGCTTCCAGGGAAGGGAGGAGGGACTAGAGATTACATTCTATAAAAACTCTTGAAAAAGGAAAGTCAGAGAGCTCCCAGACTGGCGAGCACACTGATATGCTTGGGAAGTGGCACACCCAGAGAGGACACAGAAGCTCTGTGCTTCCCTGCCCAGACCTTGCCCTATTCATCCCTTCCATTTGGCTGTTTCTGAATTCTATCCACTATGATAACCAGCAATCATAAGTAAAGTGCTTATTTATGTAAAATATTTAAGTAAAGAGTTCTGTGAGTCATTTTAGTGAACTCTCAAAGCCGAAGGGGGAAGTTGTGGGAACACCTGAATTGGCAGTCAGCCGTGCAGAAGCGTAGATCACCTATACATCCCGGGGGCAGCTGGCTTCTCAAGTGAGGGCAGTCTTGAGGAACTGAGTCCTTAATTAGTGAAGTCTGGGCTAACTCTGGGTAGTGAGTGTCAGAACTGAATTGAATTGTTGGACCCCCATCTGGTGTCAGAGAATTAGAGGAAGAGTGGGTGTTGGAAAAGATACCACATATTTGATGTCAAAAGAAACAACAACTCTACGAGATTTTTGAAGATGAAATAAAACAATCTATGACATATAGAAAGTGATTGACAAAGAGCAACTATTACTGTTACTTGCATGACTATGCGTCTTCAGTAGTTCCTGAATTACATCTGATGTCTTCTGATGGACTTGGAATCCTACCTGGAACACCAACCAGCTTGGCTAGGTCCCTCAGTCCCCATCCTTTTCCTCTTGGACTAGACCTGTCCCTCTGTCCCCTACTATGAGCTGATATCCTGCTGAAACTGGACAGACACATACCCACTCATTTACCCCAAAGCATGATGTAGCCACGTGTCTAACCCTTAGTTCCACCTGTGCTACTAGGCCCAAACCATCAAATGAGACCCTCTGGACATAAATAACTGCCCAATTGAAGGGGAAATTTGCCCTGTCTTCTTGGATGCTCGGATTTAGAGAAACGGCCACCCTCCTTGGATGACAGCCTGAACCCTGGTTCAGCACAGTCGTGGTCCCTCCTCCCCGCTCCTGCTGCGTCTCAGCCTGTGACACAGCTTAGGACATATGGCTGTGACTTAAAAGGCTGAACAGGACAGGTAAGGGTGTTCTCATGACTTTCAGAGCAACTTACACTCCAAAAGGTCTTTATATTGACTTCAAAAAGAATTTAAGACTATATACTAATCTTCCTGGGATGTTCTACTCAAGATCACCTTTTATCTAAAAAAATTGCAGATTTTTGCCATGTGATTCACATATTACTAGAACTTTCTGACTTCTTTCGAGAGTTTAGATATTCCAGCTAAAAATTTTAAACACCACATTTCTGCTAACAACCCTCCCCCGGAAGAAATGCATAGAAAGGACCATTGAGACCATTCTGACTGCCCTGACACAAGAATCTGCCTGTCTGCGACCACCACAGGAGGCAGGATGAATGGGGCTCTTCTGTTGATTTTTTTTAAGAATAGTAATCCAATTACCTCCAGCTCCCATAGTCAAAATAAGACTTTCCTGGACAAAGATAGAAGGGAATTCATTTGGACAAGTGAAGTCTGTTAAATCCAAAACCAAACCCCAAACCAGCATGCACATGTATCTTTCTTTATATAACAGGCTTGTTTCTAAATGTGCTGCACGTGAAAAGACTTTTTAAAAATAAATTGACCCATATTTTAAGCACACCAGAGGAGCGTGCTATTTAAAGAAATTTCTGTGAGTCATTTTGTAGAACAAATAACCACCCATTAATTTATTCGTGACATCTGATTTCCACACATTACTTTTACTTTAAGAGAAAAACGGTAACATATTTTCTACTGATTCCCAGAACAAAGTCATGACCAGTAGATTATGCCAGAATTTTGCCATATCCACATTGTAGCTATAATCAGCTGAAAAGATCTGTCTCAGATCCTGGTCACTGACTTATAGTGCCACAGACCCTGAAAGGACCTTGGACATCAGGAATCACATCTACAACATAACAAAATAAGCTTCCATCCCATGGTCAAGATCACAAAAAATGACCAAGCTGGCCACAAAGATGTTTTTATGCCTAATTTCAAGCACACAGTTTACACATCACAGACCAGACAGAGGTGTATATTCTAACCTAGGAGATAAAATGCCAGGCACCTGTGCCAATGGTTGGCATCCAAGATAGCTTTGGGACACTCATGTGCCAGTGTAATCCATGATGTGTAAGTAGGCAAACATACACCAGAGTGCCCAGGAAACCGCAGCCAAAGTGTCTGGAGGAAGTGTCCTGAAGCCAGTAGGGAGAGGCTAATTTAGGGCTGCTGAGCTAGAAGGCATGTAGAAGGAATTAAGATGGAGGGAGAGTTTTTGCCCCCCTTTCCTGTGGCAGCCAGGACCCTGCCATAGTCACAGTCCTAAGGTTTTCTATTTCTCACAACTTCTTTATACTTTTTAACACTTCAGAAGTCACAGACATCCAAAGGTCCTTTATTTATTTCCCTACATCTCTCTCTACCCTACCCAGTAAACAAACACTTCCATTTCCTCATCTTCATTACCATATACTATGCAACTTGTTATGTACTACAAGGATAATTTTGTCCACTTTAAACAGGATTTATGCATATGCTCCCTCGTTCCATGATGGATTTGGGATAACTTTCACTTAAAAATGCAGTAGGAAAATATAAACACAAACTAATGTTTGGGATGAAACACAATTGTATAATGGCAATTTTAAGGGGTGAGGAGGAGACCAAAGCAATATGGCACCTTACGTAGCTAATCTATAGTGGCAGTTATAACTATATACATCCTTATAAAGTTATCCAGTTATGTAGTGTATCTGGTGATCTGGGTACAGAGGGATAGCTTAGAGGATCCTGGGGAATAAATGGTTAACTTATAGCTTGGACTCTCCCTCTCAAATACCAACTTTGTCCTGAGGCTTTTGCCTGGAGACCAGAGGTACTCTAGGGATGGGCCTATAATTGGGGAGGGGAGATTTCACCTTAGGTGAGATACAATTAAGTGCCAAACTGAGCAGCAGTCAGGCCCAGCAAGGGTGATCAGAGGCAGTGAGATGCGTGGGAGCTGGGTTTCCTGGAGCAGCTACAGAAGAGGCCAGGATTCTGCAAGTCTCAATTCCTCTCTGCCAATGAAGTACGAGCTTCTCTTAATTATTTTCCACCACACTTTCTCAGTAATCACACCTATCCTCCCAGAGCCTTGGCAAAAGGGGGGCCGGCTTCCCATCCAGGCACACAGGGAATGGATGAAACTACACTGTCATGAAAATTTCAGAAAATTAAATATAAAGCTTTACACTTGAAGGTTGAAAACATTTGGCCATTTGGGTCAAGAGGAGCATCGCTCTATCATGTACGGCAGGGATTATAATGCCACATTGCTCATTGAGAGGGAATCAACTGCTCCTAAAAGGAGCTGCTATTGTCTGTGGCCCAGATAAACTGCACCTGTAACTTGCTCAGGTGCACTGACACTAGGCAAAACTGATACTCAAGAGTCCTGAGATGTGTATGGGATGAGAGGCTGGGTTCCCTGCACTACCCACGTATCTGTCTAAAAAACACCATTTCTCACTCTACCCGAGACCCTACGTGAGACCACTGGCATGTGTATCCAACACAGTTCTCACCCAAAAGGCATATAATAATACAAAAACTGCCAATAATAAAAAAATAAGTACCACTTCTGTAGTATTTCTTATATGCCAAGAACGGTTCTAAGCTCTTTATATATATTAAACCATTAAATTCTCATATAAGGTAGATACTGCTATTATTGCCCACACACAGAGAAAGAAACTTGCTCTGAGTTTCACAATGAATACGTGGCAAAGCAGCAATTCCAACCCAAGCTATCTGGCTCCAGTCTTTGCTTTCAACATGTATGACCTACTGCCTGTGTATGATCTAAAGCAAGGGGCAAAGACTAACCTATATCACTCATGTTGCCCCAGGGAGCATGGGACATATAGCTCCGACAGCAAGGCTAGTCTTAGGAGAACACAGACTAGGGCATCAACAACATAGTATGATTTGAGAAGAACTGGGCAGAATATGTTGCTGAAAAGCATCCCACATTCTGCAAAGATATCACAAATTTCCACCATTAGAAAGTCACTTCCCTACTTCTTAAAGGCTTTTCTATTTTTAAGAATTCCCTATGGAAAAGTAAATATCACTGGGCAAGGTATTCCTTAAATCATTATCAGGCTTCTACAAGGTGATAAAATAAATGTTCATTGAACTTGCACTCATAAGAGTCGAGTTCTAGTTCTGACTGCCAATTTCCTAGCTGTGTGACCTTGGGTAAGGCACTTAACTTCACTGGGTCTCGGTTTCTTTATCTGTTAAATGGCAATGCTAACACCTGATACAACTCCTTCGTAGGACTGTTGCAGGAATTTAATGGACACAAAAGAGTTTAATGAATGCAAAAGGATAATACAACTCTAAGGTATTAATGTGATCAGCTACATTGGTAGGATTAGATAAATTAGTTGACACCCAGAGAATTGTATGCAGCCACTTAAAGATGGCCAGAAAGAAAAGACATGGTCCAAAAAAATTCTGGCCCAGACAATTCAAAAATGTCAGTCTGGGTAGAAATGACTGCCACCTGACTGGGTCTATTTCGGGCATGATCATACTTTCCCATGAATCTCCACTGCCTTGGCCTTGGCCCTTCTTGTCTGACTCCTGAAACTGGACACTCTGGCTGGGTATTTCAGGCCCCAGGGTCCCAAGCTTGGCTACATCTCTGGCACTAGTGCTATTTCTTGACTATCTCTGCTAGTGTGTTGCTCCTGACAGCAGATGCACTCTGCTCCATCTCCACCTGTGACTTAGCACGCCTTCCCACTGACTGACTTCCTCAACTCACCGAGACCCCAGTTTCACCAGGACCCCAGAACCTTGCTTCTCTGCCTCAGCCAATAAGTACCTCTTAAGTGCCAACTATGTGAAAGGCACAGTGCCCCTTCCACCAGGCAAGTGGATGCTACAGCTACAACAGCAGGGAGTTAGAAGTGATGGGTAGGCCAAAGGGACACCACGATGGAGGACATGACCATGGAAAAGTATGACAGAAGATAAAAAAGATAATCTTTGTCTGCTTTACTCTTTGCAAAAAGCACTGTAACTGTTGTAGAAGTAACAATTAAGCACAGATGAAAGGCGTGCTTCCTGACCTCAAAAGGCTTCAACACAATGGGGGAGATGAACAAGAAAAGAGTCGATAGTCTCTTCAGGGGCCTAAGCACCTCTAAGGAAATACCGTTTTGTAAGAAATCTCTCTTTGGTCACCAGTTTGTCCCATAAAGGCCTTAAGAAAAGCATAATTATAATTCAGCCGTTTAAATGTAAGTCCCAATGATTTGTTTGAAATATAAATTGGCTGGGCTACTTTTTTTCTGCTATATACACTTTCCCCTCATTTTTTAAACGTTCTTATTGGGACGTAACACACATACAGTAAAGTGTACAAATCTTAAGTGAATGGCTCAATAAAGTTTTACTTATATATGCACAATGTAACTACCACCCAGCTCAAGATATAAAATATAATAACACACCAGAAGCTTCCCTTCTGCCACAAGGTCAATCAGAACCCCATTGCAAGGTGGTAGGGTATAGCTCAGTGGTAGAATGCGTGCTTAGCATGCACAAGGATCTGGGTTCAATCCCCAGTACCTCCGCTAACAACAACAACAAAACCCTATCACAATGAGGTAACTACTATTTTGATTTTCATGTAACAGGCTTTACTAAGCACGGATGAATTATACTTGTTTGGAGAGCGCTAGCCTCTAAATGCTAGGTCTCCACTGATATATTTCGACAGCTTAGACAAGAAATATTTTGTCACCCTCGATGCTCTTAGGCTACCCAGACCCTACCTGCCTGGTTACCCCTCTGAGTTCCCCATAACCATTAGGACAATGCCAATTATTCACCAAAAGGAAGGCTATCTCAAGCCATGGAACGTAAATAGGGCCTGTACCATTATAGGAATCCACTGACAGGGTTATCACTTTGCTACATGACCATGAATGGATTCATCTTTGTTGAGAGCCCATAGGCTATTATTAGGACAGCTCCACTTAATTTGTTACTCTGCTAACAGCATGCCTTACTTGGAGTAGAAATAAAATGTCACCGTTTCTTCCCCTCTTGGTTAGGGAATGTACCCCTGTCTTTCCCACTGGAACTCAGGAGAATGGATGGTCTCATCAAGGCCTGCTTGTCCTCTATCCATAGGCTGAGAATCTGTCTTGCTCTGAAAGTGCACTCAGCTAACAAGAAAGACTTCTCCTTGCTTCATCTTTAAAGCTAGGAAATGAGTATTTAATGAAACCAATCCACAATAAAAGCAATCACTACTATAATGAAGGTCCATATATGGCACAATGGGAAGAGGAATGGGAAGAGGAAGGAGAATGTGAGTTACGGAAGACTTTCCAGAAGATGCTGTGGTTAAGTTGACTTAAAAGAGGGAACAGCCTGGAAAAAGGCTTGGATATATCAAAGCACATGGTATTATCAGGCAATTCATATAGCACAGTGTTGCAGAATGAAGGGATGGATGTGCAGAGAGACAAACCTGGAGAAAACAGAAAAGATCATGAAGGGCCTTATATGCCCCGAAAGAAGTTTAGATTTATACCATAAGCAATGGAGAACCACTAAATAATTTTGAGCTGGACAGTTACCTGATTAGATACATATATATATTTTAAAAAATTACTCTGCCAGCAGTGTGGAGAATCTAATAGGATAGGGGTGAGATTGAAGACTAGTGAAATGATCCAAGTGGGATGTGGTGAGGTACCAATAGGACATCCAGGTGGAGATATTATAGAGGCAGCTGAAAATGTAGATCTGGAGCAGAGAAGAGTGACCTGAGCTGAAAGTAGGGTTTGTAGGGGTCATCTGTACGTAAATGATAGTGACTTAGACTGCCTAGGAAGAGAATACAGGACAGAGTACAAGGGACACAACATTGTAAAATGACTATAACTCAATAAAAAAAATGTTTAAAAAAAGAAAGAAAGAAAAGACAGAGTACAAGGTCAAGATTAGAGCCTTGGGAAAGTATGAAGAGTCCAGCCCAAGAAGAGAAGCCAGAGAATGAGGTAAGAGGTAAGAGGAAAAAACAAGGACAGAAGATTGTCACAGTAGTCAAAGGAGGGAGGATTTTCAAGGAGGGACTGGTTAATATTTTATAGGCTGTAAAGTGTTGCAGAACAAAAGTCTACTTTGGTCGGGCAATACAGAGGTCATTGGTGACCTCAGTAAAAACTGTCTCAGGGCTAGATCACACCACATCCCAGGGTGAATATGGAGTGAGGAAGCAGAGGCAGCCAGAATAGAAGCTTAGCTGGAATTAGAATGAAAAGAAATAGAATAACTGGAGAGTGTATCGGCTGTAGACTAACTGTTCATACCTCCTCCTAAATTCGTATGTTGAAATCCTAACCCCGAAGGTGATGATGGTATTTTGAGGTGGGGGCTTTGGCAGCTGATTAGTTCATGAGCGTAGACCCCATGAATAGGATTAGTGTCCTTCTTATAAAAGAGGCACTAGAGAGCTCCCTTGCCCCTTCCGCCATGTGAGGACACAGAGAGACGATGGCCATGTGACAGTCACAAAGCTAGCCCAGCATAAAGGTTTTTCCTCAGGTTCAGAGGAGCTTCCTGAACTCTCTAGTTAGAACAGAAAAATTAAATATGTACATAATGCATTTATCATGTGCTGTGAATGTAGAAAAAAAGAATGGAAAGCTACAAAAAATCATTTGTTAAGGCCTTTGGTTCTTATATCCATAAAGTTAAAAAAAAACACAACCTATGCTAAGGTAGGATACATATTATTGCTGTCCCTAGGATTTTACCTAAATGCTGTGTAAATAACATTTTAAAAATCCTTCATGGTAGCAGTTCACTAACAGAAAAAAAGCAAGTCAATTGTAATGGCTTATAAATTAACATGTTACTTATTAAGCAAATTTTCCCCCCAGGTACATGAAAACATAGTAAACAGATGTACAATGTGAATTGGGAAGCTAGGTAATTGAAACTGAGTGCTAAAATACTCATGGAAGAGTCATATGCTTGGACAATACATATTGATTGAGCACCTATTAGCCACTACCAGTCATTGCTCTAGTCACTGGACATTAAGAAAAAATAGATGTGTTGATCTGTGTAATTCCTTCTGAAATCTGACCAACAATTAGAAAAACTGCTGCCGTTTCCAAACTATTTGGATTTGTGGCCGTGTCTATTCTAAGGCCATATTTACCTTACTATAATGAAGACACGGAATATTGGAGCTGGAAGGACCTTAAAGGATAAGCAGTCTATTAATCTATCCCATTTCACAGATGGCAAAGTTGAAGTGCTAAGAAGTCTAAATTTTTAGAGCTAGAACTAGAACCCAGAACCGTAATTCTGATTCAGAGCTTACTCTACCAAAGAAAATCACATCAATAAAACCATCCCCAACCACACTCGCCTCCATGTCTTTTGATCAGTTTTTCAATAATTAGTTCTGCATTTTTCTCTAAAATAAATAGCAAAGTGTCTATGACCCATGGGAACTTGGCCCAGATTTAAAACATGGAGTTTAATGATTAAACACCTCTCATCAGTGGTCGGGCAGAATGTGGGGGGACACTTGGCAAAGACCAACTAGCTTTGGGCATTTAGCAAAAACATCCATAATTCCAGGATATTGGGGATGTTTTTATCTCTATTGTCTGGCTGATAGGGAGGAGAATGTGTCGTCTTAAAATTTCTATTCAGAATTTTAATTAAATTGTGGCCTATGGCAAAATAGAAAGACATTAAAATCAAATGTTAGTATCTCTTTTTTATTTTATGGGCTCTCATCTCTAACTAGTTCTCACTGAAATAATTAAATGTCTTTTCAGCAAATGGACTGTTCAGGCTGTTTAGTTTAATGTTTCTTACAACCTGGCAAGTGAGTGCTTTATAATTCAGTTGATTTCTGCTTTTCCCCACCCCCACCCCACCCCCAACTCCCCACCCTACATATGGTCTTTTCTCCCCTCTCCCCACACAGGCTGACTCGAAGGTTTCTGCAGGTCAGAGAGGCATTAATGCACCTATAGGACAAAGCATCCTAACGCAGGCGGAGAGTGTAGGAGGCTGAGCACATTGCATTTGACACTAATGGGTCAGAGGTGCTTCAAGATTGAAATCAGTGAAGGTGGCAAGGACACACAGTGCAGTCAATGAGGCCTCTTGGTCTGAGCCTGATGCTTGATCTCCCTTATTTACTGACCCATTGTATTGGATAAAGGGAAAGAATCCACGTGGGGGAGGGGAGAGCAGAATTTACTGGGGAAGAGCGTGTTTGCAGGAGGATGCTGTTTTCCTCTTTAGTAAAACAGTATTAGGAGATACTAACTACTATATATAGAATAGATAAACGAGTTTCTTCTGTATAGCACCAGGAACTGTATTCAATATCTTATAATAACCTATAATGAAAAAGAATATGAAAACGAATATATATATATATATATGACTGAAACATGCTGTACACCAGAAATTGACACATTGTAAACTGACTATACTTCATTTTATTTTAACTAAAAAAAAAAAACACTATTAGGGCCACTTTGGGGATAAAAGACAAAGCCCGGGGAATAGGCTGAAATGCAGAGATTTAGTCAAAGGGAGTCTAACAGACTAAATAATAAATTAGAAAGTAGGTCTTTTGAGGGATAAAGATATTGTTCTTATGCACAATTATTTTTTCTTCCTCTGAACAGAGCCCCACCCCAACAGGAAATGGAAATAGGGAGCAAGAGACGACATTCTAACTTTGTCATTCTAATAGCTTACTTCTAATGAGTGTTCACTGTGTGCTTCCAGGCATTGGGCTAAGTGCCTTTCCCCATCATCTCATGTCATCTTTTAATTGTCTTATGAAGTAGGGACCATTAGTCTCCTCATTTTACAGATCTGAAAGTTGTGGTTTAGTAATATTAAATGACTTACTGAAGGTCTCAATAGCTACTAAGCAGTAGAGTTGGCATTCATATTTGTCATCCCCACCCTCCTCCAAATGAAAAGGGAAGATGGTGTGAACATTTAAGATCTGGGCATACAAAAAAATTAGGCTCACTTAACCTGAATGATAATAAAGGTGATGATGCCAGTGAAAGGTGATAGATATTGGGTCCTTATTATGTGCCAAGCATTGTGCTAAGCACTTTATACAGGTCAGTTCATTTCATCCTCATAAGAACTTTTTGCGGAAAATATTTGTATTCACTCCATTTTGCAAATAAAAAAACACCATTTTTGAGGATAAATAACTTGCCCAATTTTACATAGCTAGGCAATGGAAAAGCTGTAGAGTAAAAGCAGACTCCCACAACATGGTGGGCCATCAGGACCATCAGAGAGATCAACCTGCCAGTATGAGAGTCCCTCTAGTGGGATGTGGCTCACAATCTTTTGGAATTCTGATATTTGATTAACAAATTTTATATTGCTCCCTATTCTATGCTATGATCAAGGCTGAAAAAGTAATCCTTGGGACACTTATGCCTCACACAGTGGAGACACAAAGTCAAGAAATATTAGGTGACTAAATGGATGGATGGATGGAATCTAATCAACAGTTTTCAATTTCTTCATTCTTGGCCTTGTAAGCTCCCTGTCTCCATGATGAGTTGAATCCTTTCATTTGAGTCTTGAATGCTTTGAAGTTTTGAATAATAAAAAGTAACAAATAAGAGAAAGGAATTACTTGTCCTTAGATAAATGAAATGTGGAAAAATCAAAAAGGAAGTAGCTCTTCCAAGGCCCTCATTGTCTTGAGAAAAAGAAATCTGCTGTGGGGACCAGGCATCCAGGGAAGGAAGACTGCCAAGAGGAAGGGTGGTAGGGAAGCTAAAAGAGAACTAACATTTTCTATACCTACTATGTTCCAGGCCCTTTTATATACTATAACTCATTTCATGCTCACGTCTTTCCTGGGAGGCAGGTGATGTTCTCCACATTTAATAAATAAGAAAATCAAGGCTTATGAATGAAGTGACTTCCCCAAAGTCTCACATGTAGGAAGTGGAGGAGTTGAGGTTTCCATCTCTGGTCTGACTCTTTCTAGACCAGTCACTGCCTCTGCAAGTAGAGTTGAAAGCACAAGGTCATTTTAATTAAATGAGGAAAATAAAATGTTTCAGGTTTAGAAAGACAAAAGATATGAGAACTTGTGCAACAGCCCAAACCAAGGAAAATGAGATTTTAGGAAGCTGGAAGACATACCATGACTGAATGAGATAATCTTTTGGAAAGAGGTAAAGCCTGGATTCCAAATTCTCTACTATGTTACCCATATTTCCTCACTTGGTAATTGTAGCAACTCAACCTGGAGCAAAAGAGTGACGTCTGTAGCCAGGTAGACACACTGGAACCAGCAATGCAGGATGGCGGAGGATAAAAACAATGGTGTCCCCAAGATGCATGCTCAGAGACCTTTCTTTCCCCAGCCTTTGGATGGCAGAAGGGAATGGCAGGGCTTGCTGCCAGCCTCCAACATCTTCCTTCTCGCCCCTCTAGACTTTATTCCTGATAATCTGGTCTTGCATGTAAAGCTACCAACAATTAAGTTTTTTGAAGCTTAATAGCTTTTGGTTTTCTTATCAAGTCCTGCAAATGAAATCTAGGCCAAGGAAATAAACACTGTTCCTTGCATCTCAAATACCCATTCCATTTACCTATTCCAGATCTCCAAGAACACATCAAGATGAGATTAAACATGGAAAGATTTTATTAGGAGAAATGACTGTGTGTAAGAAAATAGGGAGGCAGCTACGATGGAAGTCTGATCCGGAGTGAGGGAGAGAGAAGAGGAGGTTGAATGGAATCAGTCTAGATTACTATGCAGTCTAAAGCAGCTTCTGCAAGACCTGGAGCCCAAGGGGGCCAACAAATGCGTTCACATGTCTCCCAGGAGTGAGTCTGCCTTAGGATCCCCATTGTACTCAGCCTTGGGAGGGAACATTTCAAGGGAAGTGCCAGCACACAGCAGGTGAGACCCTCAGTCAGTTTTGCTTCCTGTTATAACTGGTCTGTCAGGCAGACTCTAATGGCTCCACACTACCCCTGCTTTCTCTATTCTCAACTACACCTGTAAATCTCAGCTCCAGCTTCTTTTTTTAAGGGAAGCCTTTCCTAATTCCAACCCCACCCCTAGTTGAGGTAAACTTGCTTTTTGATATGATCTCCTAAAAGCATGTTCCTTTCCTTCAGTGAGAGAAGAACCTGCATCAATTTACACTTATATATTCATTAGATTAACGACTATCTCTCTTGCTAAATTTTAAAGTCTATGATGAGAGCAGGGACCACGACTGTCTTATTCACTGCTTTATCCTCAGTGCTGATCACTAACTAACAGTAGACACTCAATGAATATATTTTGAATGAATGGATGTGAATGAACAAATGTCAAAGAATAGATATGAGTTATATAATCAATTCCAATCCTAAACCTACTATAACCTATAAAAGGCTAAGGACTAGGAGAAAGGAAACAGTTTGAAGAGGTGAGACTGAATAGGTAGGTTCAAGGTAAGGATGGCAAAAGAAGATTCTTAGAAGCAAATAGAAGCTGTGGGCTGGTGCCTGCTAGGCTGAACTGACTAAGGTTCATGTTAGAGAAATTAAGGTAAAATAGAAAGAGTGAATGAGCTTGGGGAGTGAGACAGATCATGAACATTAACCAAATAAGCACCTCTTTACCAGATAAAGCAGGCTGGTCTGGGAAATGTGGGAACCAGGCTGTAGAAGACACACAAAGAGCCAGGGAAGCGGAAACCAAGGCAGAGCAGGAGCCCAGTCACACATAATAGCCTCGAGTTCTCCTGAGATGTGAGGATGAGTCAACGAAGTCTAGATCTTGGCTAGGTTTTTAGCTCAGGTCTTCCCTTGTGGCCTCTCGAAGCCTTAACGGGCCCATCTTTGATGACTAGGGCTGGGATTATGGTAGTTGACGTCTAACAACTGCATCAGGTGACAGCCCTACAGTCCTCCTGGACCACTTGGAACTTTACCTTTCTAAGCCTCAGCCTTTTCCTTTCAAAAAGAGGGATAAAATTTAATCTCGATGGATGACTAGATTAGGATTAGAAAGAGTAATATGAGATTATTTATAATATGTAATGAGGTCTAACGTGGTTCCTTGCAAATTCTCATTCTTTTTACATCAACATATGAAATTAAATTTAAACAAAGGCAAAAATTTCCCTATGATTCTACTGCTAAAGAAAATGGCTTTGGACACACAATATGTGCAAAATCGTTAGAAAGTCTTGTTAAAATTGACAATCCCTAATCTTGTTGACTCAGGATTAGCCTGTATGTCTGAAGATGTAGAAAATTATAGAATTCTAGGATCTCTCAGCTGAGAGGGTCCTTCAAGATTAGTCCTGTTTGCATTAGTGAGTTGTGAGAATGCTGGGGAAAATCACTGATTGTCACGATCCTGTGTGTCTGGGCATCTTTACAGAATTTTATTAAGTGGGACATTGGAAGACCATTGGTAGAACTCACTGTCCAAGAGAGGATGGCAGACCCTGTCTTTTTGGTCCCTCCTGTCTTATACCCTCCCTTAGGGGCGCTCTCTTGATTGACAGTTCTTGTCCCTAAAGTGCTTAATCATGCCTGTCTCCTTTTGCAGATGGCCTTACCCATGATGAACAGAGAAAAGCCCACAGGGGGTGGGAGGGGTGGGAAGTTTAATCGCAATGCTAATTATATTACAAAGAGAATTGGGTCAAGTCCTGTTAGGTCCTTGTTGCTACTGTGCAGTGGAGGCTGCCCAGTCCCAACCAGTCTCTTGGTGGCACTCATTTAGAGGAGGTAAAGCCCCTTATGCTGAAAATGGGCATACCGTCATCTTCCAAACCATCCTCCTTCTCCTCTACCTTATCTGTCCGGTGCCCCCACTTATCTAACTGACTAACAGCTAGAGCAAAATGTGAATTTATTCCACAGCCAAGCATAACAGGGACAAAGCTAATTTCAGCCTGGGACTAAGGTATAAATTCACGAATATTTGTTAAGAGTCATTCTGCTGAAACATTGTGCTGTACACCAGAAATTGACACAACATTGTAAACTGACTATACTTCAATAAAAAAAAATTCTAAAAAGAAAAAAATAACAGTCATGCTGTATCATTAGGGTAATTAGCCAAAGCTATTGAAAATCACACAGTAAATCTGTTCTAATTTCTGATTGTAGTTCAGTGGTTATATGGTCCTAAAATTCCAGAGTCTTATTCTATTCTTGTCTCTTTTACTGACTCACTGAGTTGAGGGCGCTAACTCACTTAACCTTTCTGTGTCTTTTTCATCAGCTGTAAAATCTGGGCTACAAATACTTAACTGTGTGCAAAGCAATTTTTATTTCATCAGTGTCATTCACAGCATAACACACCACCTCCTCAGTCAAAACAATAATTCTTTTGTTAAAACACATTAACTCCGAGGATAGACTTCAATTGAATTTGATGATCATTTCTTGGAGTCTAGCACAATGGGAACACAACTCAGAATAAAATACAGAATAAAATTCCTGTCCTAAAATGGTGATTCACAAACACTGGTCCAGACTTTGACTAGTCTGTGACGATGTTTTCACAAGTCCGTGGCAAGATGCAAAAAACCAAAAACAAACTGAAAAAATCCTCAAAGAATGAATGTTTCATGACTCTAAATTTATACTTGATTTAAAAGAATTTTCTTTACTACAAATTTCTTATGAGTATTTCTGTTCCAGTTTTTTTTTTCTTGGCACTGAACTGTTCATTATTTTATGGCATTAGTTGTCTCTTTTTAGCACCCCCACTTAGCAAAACAAAAATAAAATGGCAACTCTAGGTCAGTCCATGTTTTTCTTTTAATTTTATTGGTCCATTAACTCAAAATGTATGAGAACCACACTTACCATCTACTTAAGGGATATGATTAATCTGGTTTATAGGTTAGGCAAGAAAATGGCTTAATTTTGTTATTTAGAAGTTGCTCTTCTGGGAAATGTTTGTGTTTATAATTAGAAGCTCCAAAAAAAGAAATCAGATTTTGAGCTAAAGCTACTACTAAAAACGAAACAACAACAAAAGGAGCAAAGCCCATGACTACCAAATAGTGCCTGGCGTGTAGAAGATCTTCAATAAATGTTTGTTGAATAAGTAAATAAAGTATCAAATAAAACACATACTGATTCAAGTAATACCTAGCCAGCAGCTACTGGGGTGAAAAAAAAGACTGATAAGCAAGAGGAGGGTTTTCACTTTGGTCAAAATAACATGGAAAAACGGCTTTTCTTTTTAATTTTTCTGTTCAATTAGAGGTAACTCCTGAGTATTATGCCTTCAGCTTGGGAAAAGGCCTGTAGCTCATTCTCTCTTGCCAAGAAGAAAATAAAAGAGGTGATCAGAGGAAACTGAAAACATTTAGGAAATTATTTAAACTCACAGAAGTCAGGGACAGAAACTTTAGAAATCACCCAACCCATTCCCTGCCATTTTCAGATAAAGAAATTGGCTCAGAGAAACTTGCCTACGTAGCCCATGCTTTGAGGCGGGTGGGGGTTGCACCATGAGAATCAAAACAAGATACTTCTGCCATCTAGCAAGAGTATACCCTAATTGCAGGGTGTGGAGCTGAGCATCCTTTCAAAGTCTCCATGAATATTCAAATTATAAGTTTAAAAGTACTAAAAATACTTTCTAAGGTCAGAGGATACAGGCCTAAGGATGATAAATATTCAAACTAGAATTCATGGAGAAGGGCAAGGATTCTGGGGATAGTAGGTTTTGGAAGAGCAAAAGTCCCGAAACGGGCGTGGGTATGACGCATTTAGGGAATGTTGAGGGGCAGTGACTAGTGAATATATCTGTCATCTTCAGGATTTCTCCTTTTATACCATGTATCAACAGTGGATTAGCAAGGAGTTGTTACTATTGACAGGCCACTAGCATATGGAAAGTCTTGCTCAGCTGAAGTTCATATTAAAATCATATCTATGTGATCACTGACAAAGACACACCGACAAAATATAGAACAGCATATGGATTCGAGGCAGCATTATTTGTAGTAGCAAATGACTAGAAACAAACGAAATGTCCATCAATCAGGCACTTCTTGAAACTATGGTACATCCACACAACGGGTACTACACATCTGTTTAAGAAAATAAAAGAACAAAGAAGACTTCTATAAACTGATATGGTTTATCTCTATGATCTATTAGTATGGAAAAAAGCAAGGGTAAAATAGTCCTTGTAGTATGCCACCTTTTGAGTAGCCGACTCTAAAGGGAAACATACATTCACTTATATTTCCAAAGAGAAACAAAGGTTGGAGTAAGACAATAACTAATAAAGATGCTTATTTAGGGGGAGGCAGGGGCCAGGGGGGAAGAGACAGGGGTGGGCTTGAGACTTCTTTAAATATACTTTGTTACATATTTTGACTTTGGAACAAATTAATCAAAAAGAAAAAAAAATCTAAAAGTAGAAAGCAAACTGAAACAAACTTAACTTTATACTAAATTGGTGAAAAACCCATATAGAGAAAAGAATTATTTCAACTTGACTTTAAAACAGAATATTGATTATTCATTCCTATTTGGTTATCTTCTTAGGACACAGAGGACCACAAACAAATACTAAACTACATTCAGTAGTTTTATTGTTAACAGTAATACTGTTATTTTTGTTTCAGAACGATTATAGGTAACTATGTCAATTTTAAGAACCAAGATGTTCAAAATGAGAGAAAGGAGATAGAAGTATAAATTCAAAGAAGTTAACTAAAAATTATGTGTTCTTAAATATGAACTGGAAATAGCAGAAAATAATTCATTTTTTAAAGAAAAACGTAATTTCTAGCCTGACCCCTGAAAAGACCTGGAAGAAATGACCACCTAGTAGCAATAAGCACCCAAGCACATGAACTGTAATTCCGGAATATCATTCCCCACTAAACAAAACCAGGGTTCCTTAAAAAATGGCTGACTCCAGGTCTGGGGTAGGAGTGGTACGAGATGAGCCTGGGATGTCTCCTTGTGCCAGAAAGCAAGGAAGTTATCAGCAACTACTGTAGTCATTTTAAAAGGCGTCAGGAGCTTAGCTTTAAAGGGGTTCATACTGGCCTAATACGGAACAATATGGGTGTCACGGTGAAAAATCACTATGATTTATTGAAATACATCAAATATACAAAAAAAACCATGAATTCATAGTGAGATAATACAAACACATTAGTCACTATTGGAGCTTACTAGGACAGCAGACCACTCTGAAAACTGATAAGCAAAAGGAAGAATCAAGTAGTTGTCATACCTTTCCTCTAAGAATGGTATTTCAGGATAGCCACATAGTTGATGAGGGAAATGTCTTCATTAATAGAATTTTATTAAAAATACAGAAGAAATGACAGCCCTGGAAAATCCTCAATCTCCTACCTCTAATGAAATAATGGATCTAGGCAATGATCATCAGTGGATACTGAAATTATTAGCTTAAATGTTGATGGGACACGTCATAATGCAGGAATGAGGCTGACACTACATGATCCCCACTGATCAACCTTACTATTATAAAAAGTGAGACACCCAGACATTATAGGCTCCTGGTATGCTGCAACAGGGGATAACCACCACCCATTAGGGATTCTTAACTTAAAAAGTAAACCCGGTAGAGGAGGGTATAGCTCAGGGGTAGAGCACATGCTTAGTATGCACAAGGTCCTGGGTTCAATCCCCAATACCTCCACTGAAAAATAAATAAATAAAAAACCTAATTACCCCACCCCAAAAAAACAAAATATAAGTACACATGAATCTAGTCAATCTCTAGGGGGAAAAATGATAGTCATGAAAACAGAGTTTTATTGTTATTTGATTAATGCTTGAAACAGCAAAACAATTCCCACAGCTGAGGCCACTTGACTGCTTCAACTCCTCCCCCCCACCCTCCACCCCCCAACTCCTATAGACTCAGGTCAGCCCCAAGCTCTGGAATAAATCCTGTTTACTCATCAAGAGCTAATTAAGCAGCCTGCGTTCCATCACTCAAAAGGACTTCACATGGTCAACCTTGCTGATGACCTTGCTATAATATTACGCCTTATATCCCAGATCAAATTATTGTTGCCTGCCTTAGTTCCTGTACCTAAGTTTCTATCTGGCTACTTTTCCTGCTGCCTCAGTTGCTCTGAAATAGGGGTTCTGCTTTGCTCTTACCAGTACTCCTAAAGACTAGAGCCTTGACCTTGAATCCCAACCCACTCCCTGTTGCTAACCACATTCTTGCACCCTCTATGTTTCCGGGACCCAGGCTGCCAGCTTTTAACAACTTTTCAGTTGATTCAGTGTTTCGTGGCCTAGAAATCTTGTGTAAATTTGGCCTACACCATTAAAATTTGGATTAAATATCAGACCATGTATTGCTAACGCATAACATCTTGAGGCAGGTTGGTGACATTCTGGTTTTGAAATGGAACAAAAACAAGATGTGAAACACTTGCTTCTGATATTTGGGGCAGCACTATGTTCCTTAGATAAGGAATAGTAGCCTCACCCCAGAATTCTGCTGCAAGCTACTTAACAAGTGTTCCCATTCTCTCCAACATTGCGTCCTTCCCTTATAACCCTTCCTCTTGTCACTGCTTTGCCTTCCCAGTGGTCTCTTCCTTCTGCATTCCCTTCTGCCCATGCTCTAATGGCCTTTAAAAGCTTCAGCAACCATGTCACTACCCCACAGCTGCTTAGTGCTTCTGAGGGTAGCCCCTTCAATTTTGGGGGAGGGGATTTTTATTGTAAAGTAAAACAGGTAAGGAAAACGATACAGATGTAAGGCTTAATGAATTCATATAAAGCAACATTCTTGTAACCAAGAACTATGTAGATCTGTATCAGTTACCCCAGAGGCCCCTCCATGTGCACTGCCCAGATCACAAGCCTCTCCCTTTACCCATAAATCATAACTATTGACTTTTATAGTAACACTTGTCTTTAAAAGAATAGTTTTATAATTGTCAAGATATGGAAGCATCCTAAGTGCACATCAATAGTTGAATAGATAATGGAGATGCAGCATGTATATATAGGTAATGGAATACAACTCATCCATAAAAAAAGAAGGATATTTTGCCATTTGTGGCCCTTTGTTCGCTTCTTTTTCTCACTTCAAAAACCAGAATTTTATAACTGGCAGAGACATTTCCATTACATCAAAAACAACAAAATACCTAGAAATAAACTTAACCAAGGAGGTTACCTATACTATGAAAATTGAAATGACACAAAGAAATGGGAAGATTTCTTGTGTTCTTCGATTGGAAGAATCAACACTATCAAAATGAGTTTGGGGAGAGGGAGGGAGGGAGTAACGAATAGATGGTACACAAGGAACTTTAAAGGCAATGAAATTATTCTGTATGATACTATAGTGGCTACATGTCATTCGGCATTTGTCAAAACCCACAGAATGTACAACATTAAGAGTAAGGCCTGATATAAATTATGGACTTTGGTTGATAATAATGTGCCCATGTTGGTTCACTGATTGTACCAAATATTCCACACTGATGAGGGATGTTGAGGGTAGGGGAGTATATATGTGTGGGTAGGGAGGGCTATGTGCAAACTCTGTATTTTCTGCTCAATTCTGTTGTGAACCTGAAACTGCTCTGAAAGAATAAAATCTATTTAAAAAAAATTTTTTAAATAGACAAGAGATCAGTGGAACCAAATAGTTTCCAAAAATGACTTGTATGATCCAATAATATGTTCACAGAAGAGATGCCAAACTAATTCAAAGGTAAAATAAGTTTTTTTTACAAAAAAAGAATAGTTTTATTATCTAAATGTGTATTCCTAGACACTATATTTTAGTCTTGCCTGTTTCAAAGATATGTTTTTGAGTCACTTTTAATCTATAAGTTTCCCTCCATTCCTCTCTTTTCCTTATAATTTATCTGTTGAAACACCCAGGCTCTTTGTAATAGTTTCCCAGTCTGGATTTTGCACGCGGTATGACAATCAGTTGGTATCTTAATGGACTGAACTTTGTCTTCCTCGCTTCTCTCCCATGTCGCTGGGGCAGGCTAGCAGCCACAGGGGCTCTGTGGGAGCTTTCCTCAGTCCATTCTCCAGCGTGACTGATTGAGAGAAGCCAGTTCCCCTGCGCCCAGCTGCTCCCAGCTAGTGCTCCATCTGGTTGTGTAGGTGGATAGCTGATGTCTGGAGCGCACCCTTGTTCCTCCGGTGTCTGCCTCATTCTTTCCCTTCCTCTTGATGGGAGGTAACTCCTGAGACTGGGAAAAGTAGAAACTGGAGCATTCAGAGTTTTCATTGCACCTTGAGGTTCAGGGAACCCCACTCCCTTCCATTGCTGGCCAATATCCAGTGGTGCATTGGGGGGATTAAGCAATGTACAAAGCCCCAGCTGAGTTCCTAGATGTGGGCCATGCTGGTCAGAATCATAAGTGTTTGGTATATTTTAAAGTTATTTTGTATGTTTAAATATACTTTATAAACTTTAAAAAATCATAAGTGTAACAATATTTCAGTCACGTTCTGAGGTAAATTGGGGTTTTGAAGGCCCATCTTAATGCCTAATCAAATATAGCATTTTTTTCTATGAGAAACAAAATGCCAAATTCCAAACACAAACATGCCACTTACAAAACGGGGAATAGATCCCTTTTATAAATTTGAGGGTTGCCTGAATGGTCACTTATAACATTTTAGATTCTGGTTTATGCAAGCTGGAACCTGAAATCATCTTCTTGATGTCTTTTCCTAAAGAGGGCTTACATATTCTTACCACTAAGCATCTCCTGAAATGACTTAAAACATCACTTCTTTGTCTATATCCAAATAGCAGAAAATAATGATTCTCTTTCTATGATGTAAATGAAAGATTATTGCCTCAGGTAACTAATGTCCAAAATCTGACCACTACAGAGAAAGTCACAATACTCACCAACTCTCCCAAAAACTAGAAGCCAATACTGTTATTACACAAACTGAGCATCTCTCCAGGGAAAACAACCCCTGCCCACAAATGTTCTAAATTTCCAAGCAATACGTGGAATTATTTAGGACTTAAATGTCAATCAGTGGCAGCTGGGAAATTTTTACATTTTGAAATCTGATAGTCTCCATTTGTTTGCATCCGGTTAATTGTCTCTGTTCCACTTTAAAAGCGTCACATCAAAGATAGAAACAAAATGTAATAATAACAAAAAAGATTCATTTCATTCTGGAGCCCCATAGTAATGATTCTTTAGTTTCTTAGACTCATTACAAATGAAATTGGGTCCGAGAACACCAACTCATTTTTTAAGGCCTTTCAAATAAGCCAAATATGAGTATTCAGCCAAGACTCATTCATATTCACATTTCTGTAACACTGATTGGATGATATATGTTCCATACAATGCAGTAATGGTTAAATCAGGGGTTTACAGAGGCTTGAGCCTCATGTAACAGAGCTGCAATTGAAAGCAGCATGGCCTTTGAGTGCTATAGCAACAGCACCTGCTTTCTTATTTTAATAACACCCAGGAGATGTTCTGGAGGTTTCTATTTTACTAAATTTTCACTTCAAGTTCTAGCTCTGTTTAGTATTCTTGTAATCTGAGAAACGAGCAAAAGACTTTAGCAAAGTTAGGAAGATTCCAGATTTGCTATGGGAATAGCAGACAGTCCAGGAGAATATGTTAGGATGGAAATATAAATGTTATGCCCTCGCTATCATCTTTAGTGTGTTATTATGGTAAATAATATAAAAGCGTAGGTAGTTAAAAGACTCTTTGGTATATGTCCTTAATAATCTCATGCATGGATTAAAAGAAAAACTTTAGTAACTTGAATGAATTACATATTTTGTGATCAACAGAAATGACATGTTGTTTATATCAAAATATAAAGAAGTCTTCAAAACTAGAATTTTATAATCTGGTAATTATACTGGAGTTGAACAAAAAATTATAGCTTTTCTAATAGATAGTTACATAATCTTGCACATAACAATTTTAAAATATATACTTATTTCAAGTACATATAGAATAATTATTTAAAAATTGATGCTGCAGTAGGTAATAATGCAAGTCTCAGAACACACCAAAGAATCAATACCCTACTGACCTCATTAGAAAAGAATAATAAAAATGATTTTAAAATGTACAGTGGAAAATGAAGAACATGTGTAAATGACTCAAACTGGATAAAAAGAAGAACTCATAATGGAAATTAGGCAACGCACAAAATTGAAAGTAAAAACACGATGCATCACAAACCAGAGGGATATAAGAATAGTTATAAGTAAATTTATTCCTAAGATACCAATCTGAGAAAGCTTTAAAAAATCAATGAACATGTTGTAGAACTCACACAGAAAGACAAGGAAGTAATGAAGATTGAAGAAGTTAATAAAATAATTTTTTTAGAAATAAAGATGTATAACAAAACTAAAAGCTTATACTCTGGAAAAACTAATAAACTTTAGGAAGAGACTTGGCAGAAACCTTGACCTCCTCAAGCACATAACTGATTTTGTCCTCAGGACATTTTATGATATCTGTCAAGCCTGTGAAATGTGAGATAAAGCTCACTATATAAAGATTAGAGTTTGGGACCTGCCCAAGAGGGTGTCCTAAGGATATCTATCATGAATGCATTTAATAAAATAGAAGAAAAGATGGAGAAAATAGATGAAAAGAAGGAGAATCTCACCAGAGTTGAAATACACACACACACACACACACATAAACACACACATACACACACACACCCCCTTTAAATGACAATTGTAAAATTGAAAAATATCTGAAATAAAAAGATATAAGGGTAGGGGAAACAAACATTGTCATTACATTCAAATGATATGATTGGATTGTTTACATGTAAAGAGCTAATAAGAGATATCAGCAATGATTTTGGATCAATGATTAATACAAAAAAATCTGCTGCATTCCTATGCACAAGAAGCAGATAGAATATATGAATTAAAACAAAGATTAAACTTTTAAAATAGCAACAAAATTATAACATATGGTTAATTTTATATGTAATTTGACTGGGCTAAGGGATGATCTGATAGCTGGTAAAATATTATTTCTGGGTGAGGCTATGAGGATGTTACCAGAAGAGATTCGCATTTGAATCAGTAAAGACATCTGCCCTCACCAATGTGGGTGGGCATTTTCCAAGCTACTGAGGGCTCAAATTGAACAAAAAAGCAAAAGGACAAATTATCTTTCTTCTTGAGCTAGGATGTCCATTTTTTTTCCCGTGCTGTCAGACATCGAGGCTCCTGGATCTTAGGCCTTCAGAATCTAGAACCAGCAGCCACCTCATTCACAGGCCTTTGGCTTCAGATTAGGAGTTACACCTTCAGTGCCCCTGATTCTCAGGCCTTTGAGCTCAGACTGAATTATACCACCAGCTGTCCTGGCTGTCCTGGCTCTCCAGTTTGCAGACAGCAGACTGCAGGATTTCTCAACCTCCATAACCATGAGAGTCAGTTCCTAAAATTAATCTCCTAAAATTAATCTCCTCTTATACATATCTGTATCTATGGTATAGATAGATATCCTATTATTTGTATCACTGGAGAACCCTGACTAATCCATTATCTAGGAATAAATCAAACAAAATACATACAAGATCTTGGGGGATAAAATAATAAAACTTTACTGAAAACCAAAAGAAGAACTTTAAAAAGAGAGTACTACACCATGTCCATGAGTGGGATAACTCAATGTCATAAAGCCATCAATGCAATCCCTATCATATACCCATGGCATTTTTCACAGAACTAGAATAAATCATTCTAAAATTTATATGGAAGCACAAAAGACCCTAAATAGCCAAAACAATCTTGAGAAAAAGAGAAGAATTGGAGATATCATGCTCCCTGACTACAGACTATATTAGAAAGCTACAGTAATCAAAACAGTATGGTATTGGCACAATATCAGACACGTATATCAATGGAACACAATAGAGAGCCCAGAAACAAACCCACACACTTATGCTCAATTAATCTACAACAAAGGAGGCAAGAATATACAATGGAGAAATGACAGTCTCCTCAATTAGCAGTGCTGGGGAAATTGGACAGCTACATGTAAAAGAATGAAATTGGAACATATTCTCACAGCACCTACAGGAATAAACTCAGTATGAATTAAAGACCCAAATGTAAGACCAGAAACCATAAAACTACTAGAGGAGAACATAGGCAGAAAATTCTTTGACATAAATCACAGCAATATTTTTTGGATCTGTCTCTTAAGGCAAAGGAAACAAAAGCAAAAATAAACAAATGGGACCAAATTAAACTTAAAAGATTCTGAATGGCAAAGGAAACCATCAACAAAAATACAACCTACAGAATAGGAGAAAATATTTGCAAATAATGTGATTAATATCCAAAAATATATAAACAGTTCATATAACTCAATATAAAAAAAAACAAACAACCTAATTAAAAATGGGCAGAAGACCTAATAGACATATTTCCAAATAATACAGATGGCCAAGAGGCACATGGAAAGATGTTCAACATTGTTAACCATGAGAGAAATGCAAACCATAAAAAATGTAGTATCACTTCACACCTGTCAGGATGATTGTCATCTAAAATAGCACAAATAACAAATGTTGTTGAGGATGTGGAGAAAAGGTAATCCTCATACACTGTTGGTGGGAATGTAAACTGCTGCAGTCATGGTGGACAACAGTATGAAGGTTCCTCAAAAAACTAAAAATAGGACTACCTTATGAACTGGCAATTCCATTGCTGGGTATGCATACCAGAAAAAAAAAGAAAACACTTATTCAAAAAGATACACACACCCCAATGTTCACAGCAGCATTAATTACAATAAAGAAGATATGGATACTACCTAAATCTCCATCAGCAGATGAATGGATAAAGAAGATGTGGTATATATACATACAACGGAATGCTACATGGCCATAAAAAAGAATGAACTTCTGCCCTTTACAGCAGCATGAATGAACTTAGAGGGTACTATGCTTAGTGAAATAAGTCTGACAGAGAAAGACAAATACTATATATCACTTGTATGTGGGATCTAAAAATAAAACAAACTAGTGAATATGACAAGAAAGAAATAGACTTATAGATATAGAAAACAAAATAGTGGTTACCAGTGGGAAGAGGGAAGGCAGAGGATAAGATAGGGGTAAGGGATTTAGAGGTGCAAACTATTATGTATGAAATTAAAATGTTCCAAGGATATACTGTTTAGCACAGGGAATGTAGCCATTATTTTATAGCAACTATAAATGGAGTGTAATCTATACAAATTTTGAATCACTATGTTGCATACCTGAAATGAATATATTGTAAACCAACTAAATCTTAATTTCAAAAATGAAAAAATGAAAGACTGGGATTGGCAGAGTGGTTTTTAAAAACTTAACAGAGCTAATGGCTGTCTATAAGAAACTTAATAAAAATAGTAAAAAAAAAAAAACTAAATGTCTATCAACAGGAGAAAAGACAAACTGTGGCACATTCATCAATAGAATTTCATTTTACAGGAATGAAATGAATGAATGAAGCTCAACATATCAGCATGGAAGGATTTAATAACAGAGTGGTGATTTATTAAAAAATGACAAGTTGCAGAAGGTTAAATATGGGGTGGTACCATTAGTAATGTTTAAAACTTGTAAAAGAATATTGTTTATGAATACAGTCATAGGTGTTCAAAGTACTACAGTATACATAGGAATGATAAACACTTAATTCAGGATCCTGAACTACTGTTGCACAACTCCAGGGAATCTAATTCACTTTGTATTCCAAAAGAATTGTATTCCAGGGAGAGGCAATCACAAACTGGAAGGGAGGAAGAAGCATCCAAAGGGCTTCCATTGTACCTATAATGTATCACTTCTTAAAAATAAATCAATAAAAAGTGAAGAAAACAAGGCAAATGTTAACATTTGATAGAACTGGGTGGTGTGCACATGAGTGGGTTCATAATGTTTTTCTGCATTCTTACAATTTGTCATCATAAAATATAAATGGGGATGGGAGAGGCATTCATTCAGCAGCACAATTGCTAAAAACAGAGCCAAACTGTAAGATAGAAAGAGCAACATTGAGATGGGAGCACACATCCTTAACTGAATTAATCAAAAGAGCTATTTTCCCTTGGTTTTCTTCCAGGAACTTGGTTAATTTCATTCTTCCTATGTATACTACACTCCTACAGACCTAGCCTTCCTCCTCAGAGCAACCCAGATGTTTCCAGCCTGGGTGTTCCCAGGACCTCACTCCTTTTGGCCTAGTCCTTCCTTTCAATTGTTAGGAAAATGTGTTTTGAGCCCCCATTCTAAGTATTGCTGGAAGTCCCTTGGTCTTTCCCATAGCTAATATTTATCTTGCAGTTAATTATGTGTCTGGCATTGTTCCAAACATTTCACAACCATTGTCTCATTCAATCTTCATACACAGCAACTCTATCAGATAGGTTCCATTTTGGTCCCCACTCTCAAGATGAGGAAATTGAGGCTTAAGCAGATAACTGACTTCTTCTTCTAATAAGCAGTGGTCCCCACTTGGCCTAATTCCAGAACTCAGAGACTTCCAATTTCTTATTTCCACTAAGCTCTTGATCTCAGGAACATCTTGCCTTCTGGAGTCATTCTTTTCTTTTTCTCATGTAGACCTAACCATAGAATTTAGCTCTTTTGCCATTAATCCCCCTGAACACCATGGTCAAAAGGCTATTACATGTAGAAGCCTTTTGAAAGGAGAGCACATTTTTTCAAAATATAATAAACAACTTAAAATTGAAAATTCTACATCTCTGTCCACTCCCATCATACCAGATTGTTCAACTTTATTGTCACCTTCCATTCTCGTTACATCATCTCCACCTGACTCCCATTTTTCAAAGTAAATCTTTAATGATAAATTTAATTATTCCTTTGTTTTATTCTCCCCTTTCAAACAATGCTCAGGGCTGGGGTGAGGGATATGTAGTTCACCATTCAAACTCACACATGCCATCAAGACATCTTCCTAAACAAAGACGCATCTTCCTGAACATGAATAATGCTCCTTTTCTTGATGTAAAAATGTCTGTAGTCAGTTCTTGTTTCAAATCGAAAGGTTTTCTTTATCTTCTCATCACACCGGTGCCTCTGAGATTTATTACCCTCTTTATTTCATATGATTTGCATCACTTGATTTTATGTCCCCGATTTGAAAGTCTGGCATTAAACAACAGTTTTTCAAAATAAAGTAGACTCCATAAAACCACTGAACCATCTGCCTGACTGGTGTTATTCTTTGAATTGTGTGTCCCCCAATTTATATTAAGTCCTACCCCTAATAACTCAAGATGTGACCTTGTTTGGGGATAGGGTCTTTACAGAGATAATTAAGTTAAAAAGAGGTCATTATGGAGAATCCTAATCCAATCTGAATAGTATCCTTATAAGAAAGGAAGATTTGGACATAGACACAGATAAAATGAAGGACAAAGACACAGAGAAAAGATCATCTACAAGCTAAGGAGAGAGCCTGGTGCAGATACTTGTCACAAGCCTTAGAAGAAAACAATCCTGACAACACCTTGATCTTGGACTCCAGGCATCCTGAACTTTGAGACAATAGATTTCGGTCCTTTAACCCATCTACTTTGTGGTATTTTGTTTTGGCAGCCCTACCAAACTAATACAACTATATAGTAAAAATTCTTCAGCTTGGAATTCAGAGACCTCCAAAATATGGTCCCAAGCGCTCTCTTCAATCTTCTCTTCCCCTATAGCTCTTCACCAACAGAAGCTCCAGGCACACTATACGACTTGCTGTTCATACACTCAGCACCACGCCCTCCCCCAACACGTATGTCTTTGCTCAGGCTCTGCCATCTTGCTTAAAACAATGTCTGCCTATGACCATATACCTATCCATTAGGGCCCATCTCAAATGCCACTGGCTTCATAAAGACTATCTTGAGTCATCCACCTAGATAGTCTCTCAGGTCAACCAGATAGATCTGGGCTTGAATCCAGCCTCCCTGCTTACTAGCTGTGTGGTCTTGGACAAAATGTTGAATTTCTGAGTTATCCATGGGCAAGAGAAAAGATGCCACTTCATAAGGTAAGCGTGGTGAGGATTGAGCAAGATGATGCATGTAGGCACGGTGCTTGGCACAGAGAAAGCATTATGGAAATGCAAGCTTTTCTTATTATTTTCTATTTATTCTCTGAACTCCAATGGCGTTTTACATAAAGCTCTCTTATGCCACTTACCACATTCTGTCCTGTCTTGTTTGTTAGTGGGATTAATCAGTTAAATTACTACTGACTTAAAACAATCATTCACCATCTCCCACAGAATCAAAAGAGAGCTATCAATCTGTCAGTCCTCACTATAACTGGGCCAGCTGAGGTCTCCACCCATGAGTAAAATTCAGCCTCAGGCTCCACACCTGGAGATGCTCTTCCATCAGTTCCTTTGAGCATCAACTCTGCAACCCTACTCTCTTTTCTCCCATCCCAAAGAACCCACGGGCTTTGATATCTTGAAGGCCACACGGCAGGTTTTCATCCCAGCGTCACTTTAATAAACTTTGTATTATAGTCCTTTGTCAGTTAAGAAGTCTAGCATCAGACAGACCTGGGCATTATCTTTTACGCCCTTGTTGTAAGCTCTGTGATTGACCACTTTATTTGACCTCTTTACTTACATGCAGGATTAAGATCATACTACTACTACTTAACAGACTCCTGTGAGCAATAAAGGAAGTCATCCGGGGGAAGATTGGTTGGCACTACGGAGAAATCAATAAAAGATGGCATTATCATCATGTTTCTAATAGTTCTTAGTAGATTATAGTTACTATAGTAACTATAGATACTATAGTATCTTAGTAGATTATAAACTTCACAAGACAGGAAACGTGTACACAGTAGACTCTATAAAAGTTTCTTGAATTAAATTTTGAATTTTGATTTAAACAAACCTGAAATGCTTATACCCACAACATTTATCTTTTTAAAAAAAGTCATATTTCCGCTGTATGAAATTAGAAAGAGAAGTACCATTTTTTAGATAAGAACAAGTTTAAGCTGCAATACTAGGCAGGTAAAAATAAAATGGGTTGGCATTGTTCAGATCACTTTTGCTATTCATGGAAAAGGCTAATGAAATAATGAAAATTATTGAATAAACAATTCTTTGGGCTCTTTTACTTGACCTTCATTTTCAGTCAGGAGAAAATATGACCACTTGAAATTTTAATAGTCTTTTCCAGGTAATCTGTGGCCAGATTTGGTAACATGAATTAGTCTCCATTTTTAACATCCTTTTTTAAATATTTGGCATTGTAAGTAAACCATCCCTCTCACAGGGTGTTAAGAGCAAAAAATATTTATAATATAATGGTACATATAAACCTGGGGGAGAAACTAAGCCAGGGTCGCTGATTGGTAGGTAGCTTGGTGGGTCTACTGGCTACAGCATTCCAAGGGGACCCAAGTGAACATCTAGATCCTTAAAATTTGCAAAGCTTGGTAAGTAAAGCTGAGGAAAAAGAAAAACAGCAACAACAAAATGTCATTTCGAAGCTATAAGCAGTTTCTTTCTAGTAATTAATTGGTGGAGATGCCAATGCTCCTTTAAAGCAAACTCTCCCTTTGTTCTCAAATGGACCCTTTAAGTCGACATTTAAAAAGACCAACTCTGAAATGGAGATGGGAATTCAATTTCCTTAGTTAGGGGTGATAATGTCGAAGGTACCCTGTCCTGGAAGCAGAGCTGCACCTCTGCAGACCAGGATACTTTGGGAGAAAATGCATCCCTGGAAGAAGAGGGAGAGATGACATGGTTTCAATTCCTTGCCTGGTTCTCTGGACTTACTTTAGGTCTTGTGTCTAGAGGAGTGGGTCAGAAGTACACTGCAACTTTTTTCAGAAAAGATTTTATAAGATTCTATGCTTAAGATGAGCTGCTTTGGGACCCACATAACAAAATGTGAGAGTTGGGGAAAGGACAGTTCTCTTGGCCTTTTCATTCACTTATCCATCCATTCATTCAAACAATAGTTATTGAAAGTCTGCCTTGCCCTACGCTCTGTGCTATGTGCTAGAGAGAGAGCAGTGAACCAGACATTCTCAGTGCCTCTCTTCACATCCCTTACATTCTGGTTTTGTATTACCCTATTGCTACATAACAAACTACCTGAAAACATAGTGGTGTCAAACTCCTCACATCCCTTACATTCTGGTTTTGTATTACTCTATTGCTACATAACATATTGCCTGAAAACGTAGTGGTGTCAAACAACAACAAACACTTATCATATCACAGTTTGTGTGGATCAGATATCTGGTTGTGGCTTAGCTGGATGCCGGTCTCAGGTCTCTCACCAGGCTGCAATCAGGCTGTCAGCCAGCGCTGCAGTCACCCCAAGGCTTGAATCGGGAAGGATCTGCTTCCAAGATCTCTCACATGGCTACCTGCAAGGCTTCAGGTCTTCCTTGGCTGTTGGCCAGAGACAACAGTCCCTTGCCACATACACCTCTCCATAGGGCGATTAAAATGATGGCAGCTGGGGTCCCCTAGAGTTAAGGCTCAGAAAGGAAAAGAGGCAGGAAGGAAGCCACGGATTTTTTGTAACCTAATCTCAAAAGTTACATCCATTACTTTGGTGAGATTCTTTTCATTAGAAGTCACTAGGTTGAGCCACATGCAATGGTCAGAGGTTACATCGGGCAAGAAATACTTGGGAGATGGGATCGCTGGACGCCATCTCAGAGACAGCCTAATCACAAGTAGAGTCAAACACTACTCTGGCTCCTCGAAAGTCACTGAGCATCGTGAACGCATCTTTTCCCATTTTATCCCCAAATTGTTTTTGCTGGTATAGTAGAGGAAATCTACGGGGGGGGGGGAGGTTACAGGAGCCTACGGTCCATTTTTTGAAAAGAAAAATGTTCCCGCAGCCAAATAACTCCATTTAATTTTCTTAAATATTACTAAAGCACTCTTAGATACCAATGCAACCATCCACAAAAGATTTCAACATAATATAAAGCACTTAAAACAGGAATTACTTAATTACTTAACCCTTTACTGACATCATTAATGGATATGTTTCCATGTAATATACAGTACTATATAATATCACATGTATTTATTGTCCTTCTATGCTGCAACAACCACATACTTTAATGTAAGTAATAAAACATGTTAAATATTTATAATTCTTACAAATGACATTTAGAAGAATAAAATAAACCTAACAGTAAAGTTTTTTTTAATGTTGCCTGTGTGTGGGGCCATTATAGCAGGTTTAAGGTTTAGATAGAAAAATTGGAGTATTATTTCTGTGTGTTAATCTAGCAACTATTTGGATAGTAAAAGTGAGAACTACTTATACTTATTTTGTATTTACCACATTTCTAATATCTGTAATTAGTGTTAACTGACTTTCAGTTCACTCTCATAGTAGGAATAGACAAATGGATCAGTGGAACAAAACAAAGTTTAGAAATAGAAACTATGAGGACATCCAGATGGCCAACAGGCACATGAAAAGATGCTCAACATCGCTAATTATTAGAGAAATGCAAATCAAAACCACAATGAGGTTATCACCTCACACTGGTCAGAATCACCATTATCAAAAAGTCTGCAAATAATAAATGCTGAAGACGCTGTAGAGAAAAAGGAACCTCCTACACTGTTGGTGGAAATGTAATTTGGTGCAGCCTCTATGGAAAACAGTAGAAGGTTCCTTTAAAACTTAAAAATGGACTTACCATATGATCCAGCAATCCCACTCCTGGGCATATATTGGAAAAGACAAAAACTCTAATTCGAAAGATACATACACCCCAATGTTCATAGCAGCACTACTGACAATAGCTAAGACATGGAAGCAACTTAAATATCTGTTGACAAATGAATGGATAAAGAAGATGTGGTGTGTGTGTGTGTTTGTGTGTGTGTACACACACACACACAAAAGGAATATTACTCAGCCACAAAGAGAATGAAAATGCCATTTGTAGCAACATGGATGGACCTAGATCATCATACTAAGTGAGTCAGAGAAAGACAAATATCATATGATATCACTTATATGTGGAATCTAAAAATAATACAAATGAACTTGTTTACAAAATAGAAATAGACTCACAGACATAGAAAACAAACTTTATAGTTACCAAAGGGAAAAGGGAGGGGATGAATAAATTTGGAATTTGGGATTAACAGATACACACTATTATATATAAAATAGATAAACAGCTCTTTCAGCCATCTTGGAGCCTGTGGAGTCTTGCTGGGAACAGGTCTTCTAAAACGATAAATATGTCTGGAAGGCTGTGGTCCAAGGCCATTTTTGCTGGCCGTAAGCGGGGTCTTGGGAACCAGAGGGAGCACACAGCTCTCCTTAAAACTGAAGGTGTTTATGTTTGAGATGAAACTCAATTCTATCTAGGCAAGAGATGTGCTTATTTGTACAAAGCAAAGATCAACACACTAACTCCTGGTGGAAAACCAAACAAAACCAGAGTAATCTGGGGAAAGGTAACTCGACCTCATGGAAACAGTAGCATGGTTTGTGCCAAATTCCAAAGCAACCTTCCTGCTAAGGCCATTGGACACAGAATCCGTGTGATGCTGTACCCCTCAAGGATTTAAACTTACTGAAAAGTAAATAAATTTTGAAAAGTGTGGATTTGTTCTCTGGTTAAAAAAAATAATAAGGCCCTATTGTATAGCACAGGGAACTATATTCAATATCTTGTAGTAACCTATAATGGAAAAGAATCTGAAAAAGAATGTTATCTGTATATGTATATATATACATAACTGAATCACTTTGCTGTACACCTGAAACATTGTAAATCAACTCTACCTCAATTTTAAAAATCTTTTAAAAAAAGAAAAAGAAATGGAGACTTTGGGACTTTGATATATGAGAAAGGTGGTAATTCATTTCAGTAAGAAAGGGGCAATTAATGTAATAAAAAGCCTGGCACAATTGACTACCAATCAGAATAAATTAATTTCAACTCTCTACAATACCCCACTATTGAGAGTAAACTTATTTAAACTTAAAAATATAAATTTAAACAAAAAAAACAAGAAAAATTACAAGAACTTTTAGGCAAATATATATAACAGTGGTTTGCAAAATCTTTTAACTGAGATAGAACACCGGGAAACTATAAAGGAAAATTCAAACATATTGACTACATAACTTTCTTTTTAACTATTTCTCTGGAAAAAATTCCGTAAACAAATTCAAAAAACAAATGACCCATTGAGAAATAAAACTTATAATACATATGCCAGATAATAGATTTATATGTGTAATACTCAAATAGCTCCATCAAACTGCTAAGACAAAAAAACACAGTAGGAAAAGTAGGAAAAACACAGTTGAATAAGGAAAGCAAGAGGTAAAGGAAAGTATGTAATACTGTATTTCTTTTAAAATGAATAATGGTTTTTAAACCCCTAAATGTGTATATGTCTATTTATTTTTAACATAGTTATATGAACCTGAAGAAAGAGATGAAGCGTATACACACTCGTTATTGACACTGGTTATGCAGTGGAGGGTGACAAGCAAACAACAAAAACTGTAAAACTGTATACATGTGTAAATACATACAAGAGATGAATGAAAGGATAGTAACCAGTATATAATGATAGTTACCTCAGGGTGGTGAGATTTCAGGGGATGTTTTACTTTATGGCTCTAGTTTTCTATACTTTATCTTTGCACTTTAAAAAAGAACGTGTGTTAGTTATCTAATCAGAAAAAGTGCAACTATTTTCACTGAATAAAAGACAACTGGGAAGAAGAAAATAATGTTCAGGTTTTGAATATCAATGCAGAAATAGATTTGAAACCAGCTAGAAACAGAGAGAATAATGGGAAGGATATAGTCAAGAATTATTTGAAATAAGTGATTGAGAAGGCCTGGCAATTGGAGGTCGGTAGGTGTGCACACACACCACTTGAACAGTTTAAACCAGTGGCATACAGGAAGGGTTTTTTTTCACATTTTTTTCAGATTTTATTGAAGTATAATTGACAAATAAAAATTATATGCATTTAAGGTGTACAATACGATGTTTTGATATACACAAACATTGTGAAATGATGACCACAGTCAAGCTACTTAGCATTCCTATCACCTCACAGTTAAACTTTTTTTTTTTTAATTTTCTTTGGGGGGTGTGATGAGAACACTTAAGATTTATCTTCTTAGTAAATGTCAAGTAACCAATACAGTATTGTTAAGTATTGTCACCATGTTGTACATTAGATCTCCAGAACTCATTCATCTTGCATTAGTGAAACTTTGTACCCTCTGGCCAACATCTCCTCATGGTGAGATGTAAGGAGGTTCCTTAGTTGCATGGTTTATTGAACGGTTGTTGGTAGCACTGAGGTTTCTGACTCCTAATATTTGCAAAATTTGTTCCCATCAGCAAAGTGGGCAGGGTTTTGACATTTTTCTTTCCACTGACAACCTCATCAGTCCTTAGTCAAACATTTCCTTTGCTCAAAGGAGAAAAGGGAGAAGTTTTTTTTTTTGTTTTTAAGAGGGGTAGGGAGTTACTACAGTAGCCTTTGCTTTTCGGTCATTTTTATCAATTAAGCCACTGTACAAATTCTAAATAGTTACTACTCATGTATGCATATAGGGATGTCTGTGAGTTTATAGATATATATCCTTTGTCTATCATCTATCTGTATACCTATTTATTTAAACTGTTGCTTACTGAAGAAAGGATTTAAGGTGGCTATTAAATATATAACATTTTATACTTTCAAGAGAGCTACTTCTTGAAAAATAAGTTCTTTCAGCCTTCACTTTCAGGCCATGTCTCTCTGTCTGTAAGGACCAGGAAATAGCATTATCAATCTGGTGACTTTGGCTAAATGAAGAGCTAACGTGCATCTTCTGAGAATTGTTCCAATCTATCGCTGTACACGTGATTGTGAAGATGGTCATACAGCCCAAAATCCCTTGTGCTGCAGCCAATTCAGTTAATAAGTAAATACTTGCTGAACTGAATGTTATAGTTGATATAAGCAGACGCTGAACAACTCCCATTCCAAAAGCAGGTCTAAAAGGAGATAATCACCCTTAAAGTGCTCCAAAATCAGGCAATCACGGTCGGAGCTGAAATGAGACCCTGTTGACCCAAATTCCATCAATTTCCAGCAAAACTTTTCACTTCTGCCTAGCATGCCTTTCCACATCCCCCCATCACTCCCTAGCCCCTACTTCTTCATGAAGGTAGCTTGATATAGTGGAGCCATAGAAGCCTAACTCTGACACTGACTAGATATTGACTAGTTGTGTGGCCTCAGATGAGTAACTTAGTCTCTCTGAGCTTCAGTTTCCTCATCTGCGAAATGGAAACAGTTAATACCCAGATCAAAAATTTCACTAAGGGTTAAGTAAAAAGCTCTTGGCTCTGATTAATGGTAAGTCACTCTCTTTCCCCTTCTCTGCCTTCAGAAATCCTATTTATCCTTCAAGGCCCACAAAAAAAAGACACCTCCTTTGTGACACTTTCCCTCACCCTTTCTACAGATTTAATTAATTTCTTCCTCCTCTACACATTCACATCACTCTGATTAGACCCCTTTTAGACTCCTTACCACATTACATAGCTTTTATATCTGCCTCAATAGATTTGACACTTTTTGAGGGCACAGACTGCATCATATTCACTTTAACATGCCCCACTGATTTGCAACAGTGCCAGTGCCTAGCATAATAGATGCTTAATAAACATTTGCAGGACGAGTGTTCAGCTAAAAGCAAAGAAACTATACCAGTTCAATAGTTCAACTATCATGGTATCATGATCTAGTTCAGCATTATACTTTGGGGCTTCAGTTTGCTTTCGCATCATTCATCTACAGAGTTCTCAAAGAGGGTACATAGACCTCTTGGCAAAAGAGAACCAGTGTGTCTACTTTATTTAGACATTCAAAAGGCCTTTGACAACTAGGCACAATTCCAAGGGAAACACTTCCTGCAGGCGGAGAACTCCCGCTGCAGCCTGTCCACCTCCACGTGCTGAAATCTTATCCTTCTCAATGCCATCTTTGGTATCACCTCCTTCAGGAAGCCTTTTCTGATTCCTCCAACCTCCTGGGGCTCCTCCCTCAAAAATGGGAGGGGCATTCTCTCTATCCTGTCTTGTGGAACACTGAATAGCTTTGCGTACATACTGCTTCTTGATAATGTGTCCAGTATCCCTACCAGGCAAAGAGCAAGAGGCAGGAACTGTATCTTACCTCTGGTTCTCCCTGCAGTACCAACTGCAGAGCTGTACACATAATAGGCTTATATTATACAATCAACAAATTGAATATATAGACAAGTACCCTGCTGAGTGGGAGCGACTGCATATAAGAGCCCTGCTATTATGGTCAAAGGAATATAGAAATCAGAGAAGGGAGGAGGGAAGGAAAGAAATCAGCTTTTGTTGAGTGTCTACTCATTCAGCACTTTCAAATGCAGCAAGGAAAACTGATTTGCCTGAGTCCTATGTACTCAGCTTTGTGCTATGTATTTTGCCATACTTTGTCTCATCTGGTCCCTCCAACAACAAAGAGGAGCAGTCTTACCTCCCCTCATTGTTTCCTTTCAAGAGATGTGGATATTCAACTCCTTCTTTTGTTTGATATCCACAGCCAACAAAAAGGCCCGGAATCACAAGAGGTTCACAGGATGTTTGGGAAAGATATCTATGCAATCAGATAATCCAAATACAGAGCAATCAGAAAATGTTTTATGTAAGGCCTTTGAGAAGATTCCATGCCTCAAGAGTTTTGTTGTTGTTGTTGTTTTTAAGCCTAGTATGTTTGTTATCAAGACATTGTTTAAAAGTCTAGTCACCGGACTTTTTTTTGAAACCCTATCCTTCTTCCATTATCTATATTCTCAGCTGATGACCTAGTCTCTTCACTATGATGATAAAGACCATCCTGTACAAGCAATCTAGCTGCCTTTAGTTCCCTTTAAAGCCAGACTTGAGATAACCTGGGCATCACAAGTGGAAAGCCTATACCAGCCAAGCACGCCACGGAAGAGAGTGAGGTCGGGTTCATGGTGGATTGGAGAACAAGCCTTACATCTAAAGGGAGAAGTAGCTACTCAGCTCCAGCTGACCTTGACCATGAACAAATGCAGGCCCAGTGCAGCCAGAGCTTCTGGACTTCTCAAGAGAAATTTGGATTTCGAAAATGTAAAATCTCCTGGTTTTCACTGTTGACTCAAAATGCTTAGAATGTTGTATTGGCCAAATAAAACACAAATACCAGTTTGTGCTCGTTAATACAAACAAAGTGACATAAAAATTACATGTTCTGGATTTGTCCTCACCTGCAAAAGCTCTCTTGGACTCTGCCCATGGAAACACTGCCATCATCACTTCCTGCTACCCTATCCTTCGTCCTGGTACCAGTGACTTCCTTTGAAACAAATCAGGGGCCTTGACCCAGTACTTGAATTGACTTGACCTCTAGAGAATTTAGCCAATACTGCCCTTAAACCTGAGTGACTACTGCCTCAGCAGAGCCAAGTTTGAATCTCTCATCTCCACTGCTAGTGTCTTATATCCAACCACCTTGCCACAGCCTGGTGGGAAATTGTGGGTTTCTGCCACCTTTCCTTACCAGTCCCCCTGCATTGTACTTGAGAATCTTGAATCCTCTTTCAATACTGTATTCTCAGAAACACAGCCCTGATCAGGCAGATTCCCTACTTCGCTAGTTTCCAGTTCTCTTCCAGCATAATGTCCAAGGTCCTTCATGAGTCAGCCTCTGCTTCTCTCTCCTGCCTCATCTCCTATCACTCTACCTCTTAATCCGTATTCTGGAGTCAACCAAGCTCTCCCTAAATGCCATGCTCTATTATGTCCCATGCCTTGGCACACATGGCTTCATCTGCCAGGAAAAATCTACCCCCACTCCCTTCTCCAGGGAAGCTCCAACTATTGTGACCCTCAGTTCACATGGCAGTCATCCTTGGACCAGCCCCAACTGCACAGCTAACGATCCTGGGTGCTCCCCAGGCACCCTCTCTGAAACCATCTGAGCACTTATCTCACTACTTTAATTGGCTCCTCTGCTAAACTCTGAGTTCCTAAAGGATAGCAACTTGTATTTTAAAACTCCTGTATCCTCACTCGCCAGTTTTGTGCATTGCATGACAGAGCCAAGACTTAATAAATATTTGCCAAATGACTGTGAATTTCCTGCATCTATTAATGAAGGTCCGAATACAAAGAAAGCCATCTTCCCAGAGCAGTTCAATGTGAGACCAAAACAGCAAAGATAGGATCGGTAGGACTCAGACAAGGAGAAAAGTAGAGAAACCCAGAACAATAACAATTTCTAAAGCACACTGAGCTAAATGTTTCCCCCGATTCCTTAGTGAAGAGGAAACTGGAAATGCACATTAGAACTCAACAATATAGGATCTGTAATTTGATATAGACAATTATGCTTCAGTTTAAATTACACTGAATTCTATCTAATCCTTGCCTACATTGAGTTTTTTCAGCAAAGCCTTTTTGTTGTCTTCAAGTACTGTTGGCTGCTGCGTGTGGACTTCACCTGGCAAATGCAGTTAAGATTTGGCGGCCAGGGTGGGAAGGCCAGGGGAGAGGCAGATTTTCCCTAATAAGCCCTCAATGCAGCTTATTTCCGCTTGGGAGTGCTACCAGGCACACAGTCACCGCATTCTTGCATTTGCTCCTCATAGCTGCCTTGAGCACTAAGCAGCGTAGATATTATTATTGCTGTTTCAGAACCGAGGAAACAAAAATCACAAGGTTAAATGACTAGCCTTTCTTCCCTCCTGCTTGGGGCCCCGAAGCATAACAGCAGCAGTTTCAGCAAGATTCCTGCACCTGCTTTAACCCAGTCTCTCCCATGATAATCCCCAAATTTGGGAGCTCAAAGTCCTTGCTTAAGCCTCCATGTTTCATAGAGAACTCTTCTTTCCAGAACTTTGATCAGCCTTAGGGAGGAAGGGCAAAGGGGATTGGCTAGAGACCAGCTCCTGAAATCACTAGCTTTCCCTGCAAGGGCCTGGGGCATCCTATGCTCTTGCGGGCCACTGGAGTTTTCCTCCACAGTTCCTGGTCTCCAGCTATTCCACTCGTGGCCTTAACGCAGCTAACTGCTGGGCCCCTAGCCTCCATATGTTCAGATGACAGAAAGTGACACCCAGAACAGAGATGCAACCAGCCGTAGTACTCCAAGGAAGTGAAGGTCAGATCCAGGCCTTGACATCAGTTTTTGTACTGCCACGGCAGGGTTCTGTCTACTGCACCATGCTGTCTCCCAAAAGGGGCAGGCACTGGGAACACACAGAACAGTATCTTATCCCATTAAGAGCTTCTGCCAATGCTGCTTTGGACATCAAATATTCAAATATGCCACTCTTTGCCAAAGCTGTAAAATGGAATCGCAACATCCTTACAGTATGGAGAAATTTTCCAATCAAAAGGACTGTATAAAAAGAAATTTTAAATACAACCAGCCACCCAAAGAGGAAAATTAGAGGCAATTGTGTTGCTCTGGAAAGAGGGTGTTAGACAAACCACAAAATAATGCATCAGCAAAACCACTTCTCTTAATTCTAACTCTGGCAACCATTTGCATCAGAAACACTGCACATGCTGTCCGGTGGAGAGCCCCGTTGAGCAGTCAGCCCAGTGCACAGAAAGGGCAGGCCAACAGTCACAAGCTGTTAACTTGAAGGGAACCGAGCACCGCAACTGTAAGCAGGAAGTGACAGAGCCCTTAGTCAATCTGGAAAGATTAACTATGTCCTCATTAATTTCTCTTCGTTATGGCCCAGTGAGCATTGTCAAGTATTTTAAAGTAGATTATGACAGTGGCTATGGGCCCTGCAACGCTACAGGGACAGAGTGACTGGGCAGTGCCTCAGGAAGAGAAGGCAGGGCTGACAGTAAGTTCCAACATACCTCTAGAATGTGTGTGTGTGTGTGTGTGTGTGCGCATGCATGTGTGTATGCATGTGTGTGTGTCTGTAGTGTCTCCGGTGAGGTAGGCCCTACAGGGCTATTTAATGGATATTTTATAGATATGCCTGTAGATGATTGTGTGTGTATATATGTATGTGTATATATACAATATGATACAAAATATATTTGTGTGTATATATACACAATACAATATCAATATACTATGTGTGTATGTGTATATATACATGTGTTGTATACACACAGACACATATGTATACAAACACATATAAAATCGTCCATAGGCATTTTATCTCCAAATTATCCATTAAATAGTCCTGCAGAGCCTAGTTCACAGTAGACAGTAAATTAAGTTGATATAATATTAATGAAGCCAATATTTAATGAGCATTTTTCATGTATTAAGTCCTTTAATCCTCCTAATAACTCTGTGAAGTGTGCACTATCACTGCACTCATGTTACTGCTGGCATAGAAAGGTGAAATGACTTATCCAATGTCACATAGCTAGTAAGCAGCTAAGCTGGAGATTTGCCCCCTGGTTCCAAACCTAAAGCTCTAAACAACTATACTAGAAGCCCTCTCCATCTCTAGGTTTTATTTCTGGCCAAATACATACCTCTCTGCTTCTGAAAGAAACTGAAATACAATGAGTTTAAAATAAATTTTTTTAATAGTATGGCTTCCATTTATTGAGCACGTACTATACGCCAGGCACTGTTCTAGGCACTGCAGTATTTCATCTAACCCTAACAACAACCCAATGAGGTATGTATTATTATTATTCCCAAGATACAAATGAGAACATTGAGGCCTAGAGTAGCAGAGTAACTAACTGCTCAGAGTCACACAGAGAGAAAATGGTAAGCTTCCCTGAAAGTAACGTGAGAGATTTCATAAGGAGTCACCTTACACTCACACTTGGCACAATCAGCCGGTAGTGTGCTGATGAATGTTTAACAACTGGATTTCAGGGAAAAAACAAAGCGCCCTCAGCTCCAAATAGGCAAGACAGAGTAAGCACAGTTCACCCTGTCTCTCCCACTCAAAACCTGAACAGATTTATGAAGCAGCTATTTGAAAATGCTGAAAAGTAAACAGTGGCAGGCGGAATGAGGAAGAAAACCAGACTCTGAAGTATCACTCAATCATAGGTGAGTTTACAATTTCCCCCTGCAGTATCCCCTGCATTAAACACAACACAGCCTAAAACCTGAAAGTGGGCATCAGCACAAACGTAGAAAACTGCAGGAGAAACCGCAGTTTCTGGCTCAAAGACTCAGAAGAGAAACTCCTAATGGTCAAAGAAGTTTTCTTTTATGTCTCTCTGTTCTCCCATGGCCCAGACTACAAGCAATCCAGAGGCAGTGGTGGCAGGGGAATCTTCATGGGCCAAAACCTTCATTTTTGATCAGCAGAGCTGTGTGTTAACAAACGCCTGGGCTCACCCCCAAGTTGAGCATGTGTGGGGTCTGATCCTAATCACTCTGAACCCAATGACCATGCCTAAAACACTGAACACTGAACCACAAGAGACATTAGTGTCCAGGTCCTAGACTGACCATTGGGTAGCACACAACTGGGATAGACGCAAATAGCAATATGAAGGCTCTGAAAATATAACTGAAACTAGAAATACCAGCCCACAGAGGTGGGTTGGAAACTGCTCCCCAAAACTAACCACATTGATTACTTGCTAAAATATTAACATCTTTCATAGGATTTTAACAAGACCCAGGGTCTTATAGCATAATAGCCAAAATGTCCAGTATGTAATCCAAAACTACTCGGCATACAAAGAACCAGGAAAATCTCAACTCATGTGAGAATAGACAATCAACAGATGCCAGAGTCAAAATGACACAGATATAATTATCTGACAGTAACTTTAAAACTGTTATTATGACGATGTTTTTGCAAGCAATCATGAACATTCTTGAGACAGCTGGAAAAATGAAGTCTCAAGAAAAGGAAAAGAAAAAGATATAAAGAACTAAACGTAAAATTTAGAATTAAAAAAATACAACAACCAAGGGAGGGTATAGCTCAGTGGTAGACTGCATACTTAGCATGCACAAGGTCCTGGGTTCAATCCCCAGTACCTCCATTACAATAAGTAAATAAAAACCTAATTACCTCCCACCACAAAAAAAAAAAAAGAATTAAAAAATAAAAAAATTTAACCAAAAAAATAAATAAATAAGTAAATAAAATTAAAAAATACAATAGCTCAAATTAAAAACTCACTCTATGGGATCAATAGCAGATTGCAGATGACAGAAGAGCCAATGAATTTATGATTTTTCTTTTACATTTTTCAGAGGAAGGTAATTAGTTTTATTTATTTATTTGTTTTTAATGGGGTACTGGGGATTGAACCCAGGACCTCGTGCATGCTAAGCACATTCTCTACAGCTTGAGCTATATCCTCTCCCTTAGAGCCAATGGACTTAAAGATAATTCAAGAGCAATTACCCAATCTGAACAAAAGAAAGAAAAAAGATTGAAAATTCAATGATTAATGTTTGCAGATTTCCACAGTGAAAATAATTCCACCCTGGCCAATGTCCAGGTATCAACTGGATATCACTGAATGCAGAGCTGGGGAGAGAGGCACATAATTGGCTCTTACCCACAAACACCTCTTATCTCCCAAGGCAAAACCAAGAGTCGTGGGGTCTACCGAGTCTCAGCCTTCTGACCACACACCCTGAGGCTGCTGAGCTCCCTTTTAGGCACTCCAGAACCCAGCTGAACTCTCCCAGGTGTTCTCTTCAATCTGATTTCAAATGGCTGCGCACGTGAAGAGGGTATACGGTGAGACTGCCAGGGGCCAGTGCCTTAGGCTCTAGGGGAGGCCCCTAGGTGTGAGACATCTCCCCACAGGGGAAATGAGCTACACCAGCCCAGCTAAAATCAACAGAATGTTTCTCAAAATAGCAGCCTGATGGCTGACACAGATAAAAGGTGACAAACAAAACCTAGAGGAGCAAGACCAGGGTAGGAGTATACCCTATGTGGAGTAGTAGCAAAACTGGGCTTCGGATTGATCTTGTCATTCTCGAGCTTTTCCCCAAACGCTGCTGGAGCCTTCTGAATACAATCCCATGTGAGGATTATGCAGCACCCTCAAGAAAGGCTGGACAGCCAGGTAGCCTGGAAGTTTCAAAGACAGGGGTCCTATTTTGCCTAAGAGTTGGTTATCTGGCAAGGAACAACTTCAGGGTAATGACAGTTCTCAAATTCCAAGATCCAGAGTCCCTGAAATGGTTTATGAGTAGTAGAAACCCAAAGCCACAAATATCCCAGATAGGCCCTCACTAACCTAACCTTCTTAACTGTACACATTAAGATGCAAAGTTCCGGAGAGAACAAACGACTTTCTCAAGGTCACCGCAACTAATGAGCTAGAACAAAAAGGGAGGTCTCCTGATTCCAAGTCCCGTGCTTTTTTCCTGACCTCATGCTTCCTCTTACACTTCCTTCCCTGAGCAAGATTTATCTGGCCAGTGGTAACAGGGATGAAAAAGTCTTTTGTGGTTTAGAGAATTCAAAACAAAAAAAGCTAATAGGCCAGTGGCAGCTGACACTGATAGCATCAAGGAGTTCAAGCTACGGGGATTGTTGAAGAAGCTAGAGAATGGAAACTCATTATGAAGTGAGGAATCTGGATGGTCCCCTATAAGAAATCAGCAGGCACACTGCTTTGATAAGTGCTCAGGGCACAGCTGCAGTGCGATTCCAGAGCTTTTGGGAAAGCTCGGTGCCCAAGGTGGTGAACATATCCTGGGTGCTCCCTGCCACCACCCCGCCTCTGCGGCGTGCACTGCCAAGTCTGGCCAATTGTTTGACAAGGCAGCTGTGTGTGTGCCTGTTAATTACACCGTGGGGCACCAAAGTTCAGTGTCAGGCAGCTGCCTAGAATACCAAATGTCTGCTAGTGGAACAGGCCAGCTATAAGGGCTCTCTTCAGAGAGGTCCCTACAGCAGCTGACTTCCCCTCCTCCCGCCTCTGCCAATGTCCTATTATGAGGCTGCAATGATGTATTTTCACAGAGTTAGGTTAGAATCCATAATGGAGCCAGTGTTGCTCTTTCTGACATGCCTGGATGGGATGAATGTAAATGCTATATTATATTTCTACAGCTCCTAATGATAATCTCCCCTTGAAACCAACATATCCTTTGAATTAACATATTTAGCCCATCTGATTAGAATTAGTTCTAAGTATTAAGGCTGCTTTCAAAATAATGACAGCCAGCACTTACATGGGGCTCCTGATGTGCCAAATACTTAATAGAGATTAACTTATTTATTCCTCACAACTCCAGGTACGTATTATTATTATTGCCATTTTACAGATGAGGCATCTGAGACTTCAAGGTTAAGTAGTATGTCCAATATAACAGCCATTACACAGCAGAGCTGATATTCGAACATAAGCAAAGTGGCACTTCCATGCTTTTAACCACTACACTATGCTGCCTTAAACCAAGCTAATGGTCCCAGGGCTCATCATTCAACATTTCTCCAGAATCTGTCCTGTGCACATATTTATTCTTTTATGCTACTTAATGCCTTTGTAGCTGATGCAATAAGCATTTTCTGCAACTCTACTAAACACAAGGAGGGAAAATTCACTTATGAATGGGGTGATTGAATAAAGCTTCGTGCGGGAGGCAGGTTCTGAGTTGGATCTTGAAAGATAGATTTTCAGAATATGACAACTAATGCATGTATGTTCCTATGTGACTGAAGCATTGTGCTGTACACTAGAAACTGACACAACATTGTAAACAGACTGTACTTCAATAAATATTTATTTTTTAAAAAGATAGATTTTGTCTATCAGAGATTAGGGTAATCAAAGAGGGTAGAGTATATTGGGCCAAGGGACCAATATGAGCAAATTCACACTGGTAGGAATGCTCACAGGAAATAAGCAAAACTGTGAGACTCAGTTACTGTTTGTGCACCTGGCTCACAAAGAGATTAGGCTTCGATGTGAAGGATGGATTGATAGACTGGTCTATGATGAGGAGGAGGAGGAGGAAGCAGCAAAGGAGAAAGTGGAATGTAATTCGTGTCTGTGTGTGTGTGTGTGTGCATGTGCGTATGTGTCTATGTGGGTTTCTGTGTGCATGTGAACTAAGGAGAAATCAGAGAAACTGATGATCATTTTTCATGGTTGGTTTTCTCTCCTCCCTTCCTCCACCACAACTAGGAGTTCACCGCGTGAATAACTCACTGCTAAACAAAGGCCTGATGCTGCTGCATTTACAATTCCCTGCAAGCTGAAATTCAGGCCATTAAAATTTTTGTGTTCCCCTAAAAACAGGATTACATTTACAGAATTCTAATTACAATGGAATGCTCTAGCTTACTGAACACCCCCCTGAAATGTAGCCACAATCGTCCACAGCTTTAAAGCTTACTTCCTTCCCAACTTTTTTTCCCTTTTTAAAATATGAGGTATAATTTATATAGAGTAAATAAAATTCACCTTTTGTCATGTCAGTTCTATGAGTGTTGACAAACCACCAACAAAATTAATACATAGAACAGTTCCATCACCCTTCATGCTGTCCCTTTTGTGGTCAGCTGCTACCTCCATCCCACAGCTCCTGGCAACCACTGATCTGTTTTTTGTCTTTATAGTTTGGCCTTTTCCAGAATGCCACGTAAATGGAATCATACAGTATACAGCGATCTGAACCTGGCTTCTTTTACTTAGGATAAGGTACTGGAGTTTTATTCATATTGTTATGTGAATCCGGCATTTGTTCATTTTTATTGCTGAGAACTAGTCCATTTTATAGATATACTACACTTTTTTAAACTATTCACCAGTTACAAGGTATTTGGATGGTTTCTAGTTTTCAGCAGTTATGAATAAAGTCACTATAAACATTCGTATACAAGTTTTTATGTGAATATAAGTTATCACTTCACTTAGGTAAATACTGATCTGATAAAAGGCTTGTATTCAGAATATATAAAGAACACTGAAAACGGGGGCAGGGGAGGAAGTAACCCAGTTTTTAAAAAGGCAAAATATTCGAACAGATACTTCACCAAGCAAGATATAGATAGCAAATAAGTACATGAAAAGCACAACATTGTAAAATGACTATAACTCAATAAAAAATGTTTAAAAAAATACATGAAAAGATACTCAATATCAATATTAGTTGTTAGAGAAATATAAATTTAAACCAAAATGATATACCACTATGTATATATTAGAATATCAAAATGTTTAAAAACTAACAGTACCAAATGCTGGTGAGGCTACAGACCAACTCTGAAACATTGCTGATAGAAATGCAACATAGTACAGCCACTTTGGAGAACAGTTCAGCAGTTTCTTCTAAAGCTAAACATAAACCCACCATAAGACCAGTAATCCTGTGCTCAGGTATTTACCCAAATGTTTTTATTCCATGTTTTAGAATGGAATTTTTTGCCTGCCTTCTTACTCAGAGGAGAGGGAATATAATCTCTTTTATACTACTTTGATGGACTAAGTACTAGGAATACCTATAGAGAGGAAAGATTGTTCCTACCCCTAAAGATGATGTGCTCAAGGCTACTGTGGCCCATGTGGCTGTTTATCTCTTCAATGGCCTCAGACTGCTGAGCTTATCTCACTTTTTGCATATGTCTTTTAAAAATCTACTCCTCCCTTGCACTCAAACTTTTGCCTGTTATTTCTCCTGGCTCTCAATGGAGCTGCTGCTAATAGCCTCTCATCTAATTTGCAGTGGACCAGCAAGCCAGATAATAAAGTCTATTAGAACTATGTACAAAACAAGGTTACTGATTAAAGTTAGGCTCTGACTGCCTCTCCTGATTCTTTTCCTACAGGGTAAAATTCATGGTCTTTGTGACAGTTCTTTCAAACTCTGAAAGGACTTCTTTGTCTCCTTCCAGGTTCTGGCCATCTTCCAGAGATGCCAGTTAAGATTGCTCTAAGTACCAACTACAGATAAAGGGGATATTACCAAACTTTACATCTATCTAGTCCAATCTGGTGAAATTTTGCTTATCTCCATGTTAGACAGAAGGACCAATGTGCCTTACAATGTAAAGAAACTAGGTTTGCATAAACTTAATGTAGTTTGCAGCAGAATAATAGAGAACAAGACATAAGCCAAAGAGCAAAGGCAAGGCCTGCTAGAACAAGAAAATGGAGAAAGATAAAATATATACCAAATTTTGCCTTCTACACTCAGAAGCCTCTGTTTCTCATTGGCACTACTATATTTCAAAAAAAGTGCATTTTTTTAAGAAGTGCACATATCCCACTTCTAACCATCTTGAATTGAAAGTCGTTCAGCACAAGCATCAGCATCTCACTATAAGGTGCAATTATCCCCTTAGATTTGAATGGCTTTGTAACCTCACAGAAGGGCTGACTTACACCTAAAATTCAGTAGTACAGTCGTTCTAAGAGACGCTTTTTTCCTCTCCTATCCTGTTAAAGTAAGTCTTTAGAAAAGAAACTTAAAATAAAGAAACCATTTACCTTCTAAAGCAATCTCTGCTCTACCAAACCCACTCAGACCTTCTATGGTCTTGAAAAACACCAGCAGGCTTTGGGCAAGGTCTGTCAGAAAAGGAATATAAGACTCATCTTTGCTTTGTGCCAAACACATTGTCTCAAATACATCAGCAATTTCTATTCCAAAGAATTCAGTCACTTGCTGAATAAAATAATTTTCCACAGCACAGGAAATGAGGAGATTGGATATTCTATCAGATGGGCAACTGAACAAACAGGGCTCCAGGTGGCTAATGTCACAGGGATGAAGGCACCCAGGGGAGCAAGGAGGCTTCTGGGTTTCAATGGCTTTCTCTTCATCAACATCCAACACAATGTAATTGCATTTCCACCACGATAGCAGCACTTTTCCAACCAACCCCCAGATGATAATCTATTCTAATATAATGCAGTTTCCTTGAAAGGACACAATTTATTGGGATACTGAGCTATTTAATTTCTTCCTTTCCTTTAATTATCTCTCTTTACCCTTAGTCTTTTTTTAAAAAAAAAATCACTCTTTTTCCTGGGCAGTTCTAGGCAAAGGCGCTGAAGATTCAAAGAAATGAAGCCCTTTTATTTCTATCACAGACTTTCAAAGGTTGTGAAAATTATTTTGTCAGTTCTATTTTAATGAAAATCGACTATGCCATTTTTCCCTTCTGAGAAACATCATTTCCAAGCTCTGCATCTGACGTAATTGCACCACTCATGAAAAATGGTTCATTTCTGTTATCTGCATTTAGGTAACTCTCTATGCAACATCAAGTTCATTCAATTAAATAACAGTATTTTATACTTGGTGGAGCAGCCATATTTATTCTTTTCTGAGTGGAGCATTGCATTGGTCATGGCATGCCTTCTTCAAAACCCTTAAATCATTTTAAGGAAACATCTATGGTCACTTCTGTTAGGTGCATTTATGTTTTGGTATCGTGGTGATGTTTTTGTAGAGAATCCTTGTATTTTAGAGACACATATTGAAATATGTATGAAATGATGGGATGTCTGGGATTTCCTTTAAAATGATACAGCAGAAATGGGGCATGCAGATGAAACAAGAGAGGCTATAAGATCACAATTGCTGCAGTAGGATGATGGCTACTTGAAGAGCTGTCATATTGTTCTGCTTACATGTGTATATGTTTAACATTTTTCAGGGGGTGGGGGTATAGCTCAGTGGTGGAGTGCATGCTCAGCATGCACAAGGTCCTGGGTTCAATACGCAGTGCCTCCATTAAGAGGAGGGGGCAAAAAACATCAAAATATAAAATAATTAAAAAACTTTTTCATAGTAAAGTCAAAAACCTTTCATCATTCTAATGCCTGGAGAAGTAGCAACTTCTCAGTCTTTCAAAGACTTCATTAAGCTTTGCATTTGCAAAGTTAATTTTTAAACGTAATGTCTCCCTATTCCTACTCATATAACCCGTGCACTAACCAAACTGGACTGACAATTGAATGTATATACCTGGTACATCACCACTTTTGGATTTTAGCACATTTTATCCCCTCTGTCAGAAATGTCTTGCCCTTCTCACTTCTATCTCTACCCGTCAAATTCCATCCAGCCTCATAAATACCACTCGTTCTACAGAAACTTTTAGTATTTGCCCATTAGAAACCAAATCTCTCCCCACCATATTCCCTTTGCATTGATTGAAGTAATTATTAAATGATTACTACATTAAGTGATAATATAAACTTAACAGTAAATTGATCACAGAAAATAAAGATTTGGTGTAGTTCAGTGTCAAAATGGTATTACATGAAAATATTATTGAATAGTTTGTTACCTGACGTACAGCACTGTGTGATCTATTCTTGGAGCATTATATAAAGAGTAGAAGTTGGTCGCATATTAAGCACATTTGCACTTAACTTTTTTGGGGAGTGTGGGTAGGTAATTAGGGTTTTTTAATTTATTTTTTAATGGAGGTCCTGGGGATTGAACTCCAGACCTCATGTATGCCAAGTACGTGCTCTACCACGGAGCTGTACCCTCCCCCTGTACTTAACTTTTAATCATACATTGGAATAATGAAAGGGAAAGTATATTATCAATGAGCATTTACTAGATGCGCATCAAAAACTGAGACATCTATTTGTATAGAAACCGTTTGTATCACTCCAGAGCTTTTGAACTAAGCCTCAAAATAGATACAGATGGGACAGACTCTGAAAAACAAAAGTACACATATTACAAGAATAAGCACATTGACATGGAAAATTTTCTCAGGATATAATATTAACTTGAAAAAATAGAGCAAGATATTGAACTGTAGGTATAATATGATCCTGATTTTGTAAGAAAAAAAGCTATGTTTATATATATATACATAGAAAAAAAGAAAAAGGAAATATAATGTTAACAGTAGTTATCTCTAGGTAATGGAATGACAGGTGATTTTTTTTCTCCTTTCTTTTCTGTATCTCTAAATTTTTTACAATGAGCAACTATTATTTACATAATTTACATAATTATTTACATAAAGGGGAAATTATGGTTAAAAAGTACATTTGGAAAATTAAAATCATGTCATTCCTTATACTAAATAAATTAAAAATTTTAATCTGAAATGACAGATTCATAGATTCTAGAAGAAAATATAGGTGCAACTTTAATAATTCCAGAGAGCGAAAGACAAGATGTCATATAACCCAGAAGTCATAAAAGCAAGATTGATTAATTTGACTCTATAATCTAAAAACACTGCATCATAAAAAATATCAGTAACAGGAAATCAAAAGGCAAACTGGAAAAAACAGCAACACACACCAAAAGAGGAGAGCTACTTTTCTTAATATATAAAGTGCTTCTGCAAATAAATAAGACTAAGATCAACAACCTTGACATTATCCAATTCAACTGGGCAATAGATAATTCACTGAAAAGGTAATACAAATTTCAATCTCATGCATCATGGAAATGCAAACTGAATCTAGAATATATAGATCTATGATATATTATCAGATAAAGAAAAATTTTGATAACATATTCTGTTGCAAGAGTGTGAGGAAATAGGCACTCACATACATTGCTTACGGGCTTAATACTGTTCTCAATGAAAACTATTTGGCAATTTCTGTCAAAACTAAACATATACCTACCCTTTGACCCAGCAATTCCCCTTCTTGGTATTTATGCTCCCAATATATTCCAACATATACAAAAAAGACTTTACAAATATATGTATTAGAACAATGTTTGAAATAGCAAAAGACTGGAAACCACAGCGAGTGATGTCATCAATAAATTATGGTTCATCCAAACAATGAATCAAGTATTTCTACATGCACTGATATTAACTACCTCCAAAGTGTTAAATGAGAAATGCTGAGTAGAGAAGAGTATATAAAGTATGTTATTTTGTGTATTGTATAAATGCTTAGAATATCTTTGGAGAATAAACAAGAAATTGGTAGTAGTTATTGCTTCTGGAGAAGGGAATGGAATGGCTGGGATTATGATAAGAGAAAAAATGTCCAATTTTTTAGTTTTTTCAAAAATCTTATTTATGTCTTTAGTGTTTTGGGTTTTCACCATATGCATGCATTACTTATTCAAAAATTAATTATTTTATAATGAATAAAAGTTAAAAGATCAGTAAAAAATATAGCTATAGTGGAGAATAAGAGCTCAAAATATTCATGTCTGAAGAAGCTTTTCATGAATGCATGAAAGCTTAAGCCTGCAGATAGAGGGCAGGGTCACTGATTCCTTAGAACATAGGAAGAGAATGTTAAGCTATCCTAGATGACTTACGAAAGCTAAACAAAGATGATTTCAGAACATGTATAAGTTAAGAAGAAAGAAAATCCAGAAAGCCTTACAAAATAAGGAATATTCAGCAAGATTCATGAATAGAAAAAAATTGTAGAAAAATTTACTTCTATACCGTAAGAAGGCCTAAAAGTACAGTATGTTATCTGAAAAGACTACATGATACTAATGACACTGACGTGTAATAACAGGAATTTAAATGGTCAATTTTTCACTGTATTTGGCATAGACATTGCTTAGGAGCTATGATCCAATTGATGGATCCAGGCTGTAAGGAATGGGCATTTCTTTGGTGATTTGTGACCAGGCATATCATGGAAGAATCTGTGACTCCTTTTTTCCCTTTGGAATTAACCCAGTGTGCACACACGCATACACACACACACACACACGCACACGCACACCACACAGTTCAGCGAGAAGTGCTCAACATGTTTTGGTGTTTTTGCTTGTTCTGTTGATCCCATTTGCCATGCTGATAAGTCATCTGACATCACTGCCGTTAACCTTTGTTATTTACCATCTTTATTAGAGTCTAATCCTTATGTCCCCTCCTCCTATACCACCCACTCTGATCCAGGAGCAAACCAAAAGAGTAGAAAACTGTAGTCAGTCAGAAACAAACTGGTCAATTTGAGAACAGAGAGCAGACAGGATCTAGGGAAAATTGCTTAAATCTTGTAAAAAAGCAAATTAAATGTTATTGAAGGCACAATAGTTTGTCTCACGTGAACACTAAGAGCCACAAATATTATCTAACTTACAGAAAACCAATAAATAAAATTCCCTTGTGTTAGGCTGCTGAGAAGCCTTCTGGTAAAGTGTTGTTTGAAAGCACTAAAAGTACAGGTTAAGCCTCAGGCCAATGGGAAATGCCCAGAAAACTCTGTGGGCCACCATAAACTGTTTAAAAGAGCTGGCAATATATCATTTGGCATCATGAGAACAGACTATGAGTATATATTGTTGTACATATTCTAAAAATAATTTAAAATATTTATTGTATCCAGTCTGCATTTTACATGTCAATTACTACATAATTTCTACAATTGTTTGCCTTTCATTAGGAAATTTCATCAGAATGCTACCCCAGTAGAGGGTCGAAGCAATCATTAGGAGCCTCAGCATTGTCTCTCCTGACATCTAGTGGATGGATACCAGATACCACGGTATCTGTAGTATTTTCAAAGGACTACTTTTGGGTAAAGCGAATCTCTCCTTCTCTCTCTTACACTTTCTAAGGATGATCTAAGAGCTTCTGATCATATTTCAAAGTGAAAAGCAAAACTAAGTATCTCCCAGATGAGTCTGAGTTACACATATAGACATACTAGGTTTGTAACCACTGAAACCACCAAAAGGCCATGTTTTTCTGTTTTTCCTTAGGATGGCCCAGTCTTCTTTAAGTTCTCCTTTTGTAGGCATCCAAGACACCAAGGCCTATTAGTCGAAGGCATGGGCTCTATATTCATCACAAACTTAGTGTCTTAAAACAATGCACATTTTTTATCTTATGATTCTGGAAGTCAGACATATTAAAGTCAAGGTGTCAGCTAAGGCTTAATTCCGTCTGGAGATTCTAGGGGATAATCTATTTCCTTGCTCTTTCCACCCACATTCCTTGGCTCACGACTCCACTGCTCATCTTCACATCAGAATTCAGATCTTAGTCAGCCAATCTTCAGTGACATGGCAACATTTGCTTGTCTTGGATGAATGCACAGCTTGCAGTGATCAACTAAATTAGGAAATTCCTGGAGGGGGGCAGGCAGAACATGACCTTTAGCCCCTAAAAGCTTATGTTTTTATTCAATAGTTTTTGAAGTATATAGGGCATTATCCCGGGGTTCAGGAAAGTGGCTACTATTTTGAGATCTTCTACTTAACAGGACATTTAGATGGAATATGAAATGATCTTAATTGATATGTCAAACATATACAGAGAATAGCCACCTACTTCCCTATCTCTCCCCTAATTATTTCTTTTTTAATATATATTTTTATTGAAGTATAGTCAGTTTACAATGCTGTATCAATTTCTGGTGTACAGCATAATGCTTGTCATACATGAATATACATATATTTGTTTTCATATTCTTTTTTACCATAAGTTACTACAAGATATTGAATATCGTTCCCTGTGCTATACAGTATGAACTTGTTGTTTTTATATATATATATAAAATATATATATATATTAGCATCTGCAAATCTCAAATTCCCTATTTATCCCTTCCCAACCTCTTCCCACCTAGTAACTATAAGTTTGTTTTCTAGGTCTGTGAGTCGGCTTCTGTTTTGTAAATAAGTTTGTTTTTCTTTTAGATTCCACATATAAGTGATATCATATAGTATATTTCTGGTTTGATAATTTTCTTTTGTATTAGCTTGGTTTCTCTTTGGGTTTTGTGACTCTATTGTATACTTTTGATTTGTGGTTACTCTGGTTTTTAAGTATGTTAACCCCTTGCTGTATCTGTTTGCTTTAGACTGATAGTCATGTGGGCTCAAACACATCCTAAAAAGAATGCAGAAAAAAAGAGAGAGAGGAATCTCTATTTTCTTGCTACCCTCTCCCACCTTTTATGATCTTGATGTCCTTTTTTTTTAACATCTTCATATTTATTCTTTTGCAACTCACATTTCCAATTATGGTTTTCTCATTTCTATAGCTTCCTGCTTCTTTTCTATCTATAGAGTAGATCTTTCAATATTTCTTTTAGGATAGGTTTGTTATTCCTGAATTCTTTTAGTTTTTGCTTGTCTGTGAAATTCTGTATCTCTCCTTCTACTCTACAGGATAGTCTTGCCAGATAGAGGATCCTAATTTGCCGCTTTTACTCATTCAGGACTTTAGATATATCTTGCCACTCCCTTCTGGCCAGCAGAGTTTGTGTAATCAGCTGAAAGCCTTATGGGAGTTCCCTTATAACTATGTCTTTGTTTTTCTCTTGCGGCCTTTAGAATCATTTTTTATCTTCAACTTTGGCCATCTTAATTATAATATGTTTTGGTGTAGGTCTGTTTGAGTTCTTCTTTGGGACCCTCTGTGCTTCCTGTACTTGGATATCTGTTTCCTTCTTTAGGTTTGGAAAGTTTTCAGTCATGATTTCTTCAAAATCCTTTTCAATCCCCTTTTCTCTTCCTTCTCCTTCTGGGATCCCTATTATGTGTAGGTTGACATGCTTTATATTATCCCATAGGTCCCTTATATTGCTTTCATTGGTTTTTAATTGCTTTTCTGTCTGCTGTTCTGATTAGGTGACTTCTGTTATCCTGTCTTCAAAGTTACTTATTCGTTCCTCTGCAATATCTGGTCTGCTTTTGACTGACTTTAGCTCGGCTCTTATCTCAGCCACTGAGTTTTCTGTTTTTAATTGGCTCCTCTTTATGGTTTCTCTCTCCTTTTCATAGTATTCTCTGTCTCCATTCATAGTCTCTTATTTCCTTCAGTGCTTTTATCACCCCCTTTTTGAAGTCATGATCTAGTAGACTGTCAAGGTCTATCTCATTGTCCGTTCTTTCAGGGGGCTTCTCTTGTTCTTATAATTGGGAGTAGTTCCTCTGATTCTTCATTTTACTTGTATTTCTCTGGTTCTATGGATTTAGGAGTATCAGTGATCTACTGTGGTCTTGAAGGGCTGGTTTATTTTTTGTTTGTTTGTTTTTATTTAAAGTGGGAGCATTCCTGTGTAGACTGTGTGCGTCTAATAGTTTTGTTGCGAGGGCTGTTCTTAGTATGGATGGTTGCCATGCCTTTCTTCTTTGTGTGTTGGCTGTCATCCCTTTGACTGGGGATGTGGTTGGTGTTGTGGTGATCAGAGCCTGCCCTGATTATTGTTGTTGAGCAGGGCCTCTTGTTTTGTTCTGTGGTTGTCACAGCCTTTACAGAGGCCAGGTCTGCTCCCCTGTTACTGGAATAGAGGCTTCTAGACCCATTTTTGAGCTGTGGTGTGTGGTGGGCAGGGTTGGAGGGCTTCAGCTGGGAAGAAGAGTTGCTGAGTGTACCTCCACAGGAGATGTCCACTGGGAGGTGCCCTCTGTGGTGTTGTCTATCACATGTTATGCTGGCTTAAAAAGTACTCCTTGTTGACACTGAGTTTGTCCCTGCCTTAGCTGTGGGTATGTTCACCACCCACTCTGGTGTCCCCCAGTTTCTGGGCCCCAGGAACCTCCAGCACAGATCCACCAATGTCAGGTGCTAGGGCTCACTGTAGCAAGCGTGCAGTCACACACCTGAATCTGTGGTGCAGCACAGGGTCAGCACAGACCCCAGCCCTGCCTCCTCCGTGTAGGTAAAGTATACCAGCCTGTTGTAAATACCCGTACTCGCCTCTGCTGAGTGCCAGAACTCCGCTCACTCCCAGAGGCGCGGGTCCACAAAGAGTCCAGAGAGCAAATCCTCCCTCTCTGCCTGGGACTGTAAACAAATCTCAGTTCTGCCTATGAAGTTGCAGGGCCACTGGGTATAAATTCAGCTTTCAGCCCCGCCTCTGCACAGCAGTGATGGGTATGACCAAGCCCCACCTCTCTTCTCGAGAACACACCAACAAAGAAGCCAAGCGGAGATAGGGGCTATGGCATGGCTGGGTTGCACCCCTCCCCACCAGGCACACCAGCAGTGGTGCTTTTTTATAGGGGTCAAAGGCTGTTCACATCCTCAGCCAGATGTCACACTGCCCTCCAGCCTCCTGAGGCTGCCTCTGTGCAGTGGGCTCCAGCCCTCTCTCCAGGCTCCTCACTGATCTCCAGCAGCCAGTCCCGGCTTGTCTCTGCAGGCTTGCATCTAGGGCTGGGGATCAAAGGGACCCTCAGTGCCAGTTTCTCTTAGTTCTGTCTGCCAAGCAGCTGCCACTTTCTCCTCCGAGCCTTGGAAGCTCTACTTCTGTCTCTGCTGAACTCCCGACGGATTTTTGAGAATCTTCTTGTAATTCAAAGTGAGAGACATTCTGCCAGAGTTTAGCAGGTGTTCTGTGCAATTCAGTGGGTTTATAGATGGAATTCTTGGTGTATTTGTAGGAGAGGGCAAGCTGTGAGTCTCTCTACTCTGCCATCTTGGCCCCTCCCTCCCTAATTATTTGATGCCTGAATTTGAAGAAAAAAATAATAAAATCAAGGGATGGGAAGCTATTTATTCAACCAATAGAACTAAAACTTCATATGAAAATAATCCTGGAAAAAGATGACACTGATACCTTAACTCAAGTAAGAAATGACCAATATTGACTGAAAAATTGTGCTGAACACTGGAATTTGACACAACATTGTAAAATGATTACAAATCAATAAAAAATGTTAAAAAAAAATAAAGAAAGAAATGACCAATACAATATCTTTTCCAGCAAACATATTTTGATAAGCCAAAAGAAACAATGTGCGTACCTGAGAGACTGGGGGCATAAAGTTGGTGGGGGAGAGGCCAGTAACACCCACGACCGAGTCTGTTTCATGAAGGTCTAGATGGCTAGCCCAGTGTAAGGAAATGGGGAATTTTAAGATCTTCAGAAATATTATGACAAAAACAAGAACCTTACTTCTCCTGAGACAGTGACTCTGGGGAAGAATGTCACGTGAGGATACCTTTACTTGCCTCTTGAGGAAGTCCCATTTACAGGACTACAGCTACCTAAACCTTCACTTTTACACCTTTCCAGTGAAGCAGCATTGGAGATTAAAAAGAATGAAATATACACAAGATCTTATGGTAGCTCACAGAGAAAAAAATGTGACAATGAATATACACATGTTCATGTATAACTGAAAAATTGTCTTCTACACTGGAATTTGACACAACATTGTAAAATGATTATAAATCAATAAAAACTGTTTAAAAAATTTAAAAAAATAAAAGGCTTAAAGCGAAAAAAAAAAAAAAAAGAATGCTGTCCCTTCAACCAAAGGAGAAAGCAATGTGGACTAGTCTCATCCAAGGCCACCAGAGTGGCCACAGAGAGAGAGCCAGTTTGTGGCAAAGTTGGAGAATGACAATCAGAAAACCCAAGTCAGTGATCCCATTGTAAGAAAAAATCTGACTTCTGCGGGACAGGAGCTTTCACTGAATAGACATTTTAAAAAAGATATAATTAACACAAAAGCTGTCACCTCTTCTGAAATGAGGTTACCATGGAGGTGGGGAGAAGAGAGGCACTTCAGTTTTTACTTGGCATGCCAGTTATTAACAAAGTGGGACATGGGCCTGAAAAGCAATATTCCTTCCCCAAAGCCTGATGCCTACCAAGGTACAAGGGTCACAGCTTCCAAAGCATCAAGAGGTCTTTAGCTACCCCAAGGTAGCTCCATGAATTTCATACACAGGCTAAAAGGTTTTAAGACCTATTGGGACTGGAGTTCTGCAACAATTTAAATGGCAGAATTGTGGTTTCAGAGTACTTGACTCTTCTATAGGCCAACAGTCAGGCCAATTAGTGTAAGAAACCAATCAACACTGAACAGGCAGTATGGATTCAGTCTGCACTTTATTCATGAATCGAGGCATTTATTATTCAACAAACTGCTAATGACTCTGCATAGAGTCCAGGAGCAGAGTCAGGCCTCTAGATGGTAAAGGTGAACAGAGCCCTCAAGGAGGGAAGGACAGACAACCACAAATACAGGAAAAAGTGCTAAGTGCCATATAAGAAGTATTAATGATGTGCTACACAATGTCAGACAAAGAAGAGTTTATTTCTGTCTTGGGAGGGAGAGGAGGAAATGCTTAACTCAGGAGGAGGTTGCTTTGGAGCTGGAACATTGAAAGGTAGGCATACTCTGTGTGAATAGGGTCTATTAATTCTCTTTTGTTGCTTTATTTTCTTACTTCACTGAATGTAGCTCTGAACCAGCCCCAATGCCTGGGCTGCTCTGCAGTGCACTCGGCTCAGTCTTCAATTCTCCTCCCTTTAATCTGTCCTTACCTGCTAACTAGTACTGTCAGCATCCCTGGCTCTTACCTCCCTCACACCTTTACTATCTTTTTCTTGATGCTTAAAATCACCTGCTGTAACAGTAACTTCGGCATATTAGAATGCTATATGATGCAAGCTGCTAATAGCAACACTCAACAATTCCCCAGCATGATCCAGGTCTTCTTGCATCAGACAAATTTTCTATAATTGAAGATGAGTTGATAATGAAAGAGTTCAAGTTTAAAGATGCAACAACTTACCACCCCCACCAAAAAAAGGAAAAAAAGATGAAATGTCTGCTCCATTCTAGACTTAGACGCCTGTAAAAATTGAGTAAGAATAAAAAAAAAAATCCCTCTGCAGATTGAGATGCCCAAGTCAAAAGTTTAAGAGTAACAGTCCGGCCAAGTGTCAATATATACAATAAATGCTTAAGTAAACATCACTTCACCCTAGAAAAGCTCTGGTTGGTTTGTTTGACATTTATTTATTTACTATTTATAGCCTACTTGCTTCTAAAGAATTTGAAATAATATACAGCAAAAACAAATAATGCAAGGATTCATGCACCATGGATGGTGAAAATAAAGACAAAAATTACATGTATGAAAATTATAGGAGATAGGAAAAGGGAATTTGTCAGGAACTAGTGATGAAATAATTTCCTTAATTGAGCATACAGTTTACTTTTGAGTATCAAGACCCAAGACGAGCCATGCCAAATCAAAAAAAAAAAAAATTATAGCTCTTGGTATGTAAACTCCAATTCTTCCAAAAAAAAAAAAACAAGCTTTGGCCTGGTACTATACTCTAGGTGGCATTTTTCTTAACAGTTCTTAGTTCAAAGACAGTATTTCAATTATTTTCAACAAACCATTCCCTGAAAGATGCAGAATTGCTTCATGTGACCATTTCTTAATACTACCTCTCAAAAAAATTCACAGGTACTGGGTCCAACTGTATTTAGAGAAACTGAAGGAGGGTATGCTTAACATTTTAATGACTATTTCTCAAATGTCTTCAACTATTCTTTTACATAAGGTGACTAGAAGTCATTTCAAGATGGCGTTCTCTGGCGAAAGTCTCAAACACAATATTAGAGTGGGAGTGGGGAGGCTGGTATTCTTACATAAACAGAAAGGGGGGGCCCAGGGTGGTGAAAGCCAACGAACATGAAATGGATTTTATCACTTGATTCTGCTGGTTGGAAATACCAACTTGTGTTTATATATTTTTTGCTATTTCAGGAAGAGCGATGATTCTGCTCAAAATGTTGAGAAGCTGGAGCCTCTCAGGTCAAGACTGTGTGTGTCCCATGACTCCATCCTCCAGAATTGTCCTATTTCTGTTAGTGCATTTCAGATTATTAACAGTTACCCTGTATACCTAGTCTTAGTTCTCCAATAAAGATTCAAACAGATAACTATGAATCAGTATCTCTAGAAAGATTCCAATGTATCACAGTAAAAGCACTAACAACATTCTAACTCCAAGTAGATAAACTAGGAGAATCTTTGGGTCAACATTCCCTGCCTTAGTAATATACGTTCAACTTAATCTCAAGAAGTGACTAGCCTTTGGGGATTCCTGTTGAACAGTTTCCTATCAATGAGGGTAGAGTGTAAATAGCAGTGGTATAATAGATGGTACAGGGGCACTAGATCTAATTGTGCTTCTTATGAGTGAAATTTTGCAATGATTCTGTTGATTCGCATGTCCAGCAACTGTTTTAAGTCTTGTTCCTATAACCTACCTCGCCTTTCAAGGTTCCAAGTGGAAGATAAAATTAGATTCATTCCTCACACCACAAACCAGGATAAATTCCAAATGGATCAGAGATTTCGATGTAAAAATTGAAATCATTTATTAAAAATGTATTGTTTCCTATCTTCTTAGCTGAAAGTGTTGTAACTATACCTTCTTTTCCTAATAAAGGAAATTAACATGAGTTTTCCCGTAAGATGGTTAAACATATTTTATTTTAAAACTGTAACTAATAATTACAAAGTTAATCTGGAAGAACAAACAAGTAAGAAAATGCAAAACAAATTCTGAAAATAAGAACTCATGGGAGGGGGGCACTAGCCTCATCTAGTAATAAAATATACCATAAAGCCTCTAGAAATAAAGTATAATGATAAGACAGATCAGTAACAAATTCAAAAATCCAGAACCTAATCCAGGCCTAATTACATCCAAGTTTAGTTTAAAATAAAAGTAGCACCTCCAATCAGAGAGGAAGATATGGGCTTGCTAATAAATGGTATTGGGATAACTAGATAGTCATAAGGAAAAGATAAAATTGGATTATTCCTCAAGTCATAAACAAGATAAATTCCAACTGGATCAGAAATTTAAATAAAGCAAGCAAGCAAACATTTATCAGTACTAGAAAATATGGATGAATTCTACTATAACCCAAGAATGAGGAAATCACACCCAACTATGACTCAAAATCCAAAAGCAAAAAGGAAAGATAAATTTAATTACATAAAAACTTTTTTAAACTTTTGCATGTCAAAAGACCATAAGCAAAGTAAAAAGATATAAGACGTTAACACCCTGTTCAGAATTTTAATTGAGAATGGAACATCTTGCCATACTAGGCAAGAATGCAGCTAAGACTACTATACTAGGACCTTGTCAGACTGAAATGCCCCAATGGCCAAAAGTGAGATAATTACAATATCAGTGAAAATACTTGCTACAGTACATTGAAATCCATTGAATATATTTAAATCCAGGAGTTCATAACTAGGCTAAAGAAAAAAAACTGGTCATTGTTGAAGGATGCTAGTAAACCAATTCATTGTTTTGGAAGATAGTAAATAAGGAGAAGAATTCAAGCATTTTATCCTGTCCCTCCCACATATACTGGCCCTCAGGGTACCAAACAGTAGGAAAAAGAATAGAAGGAAGTTGTACTCTCTGTAGAAATAGTCCAGCTAATGAATGAAGAAGGGATATTAGAACATCATCATTTTGCAACCCTTAATGAGCTCATTTATCTAGGCATTGATCATCATTGGTGGGTAACTAATATCAGAGCTTATGTGCTTCCTAATAAAAAAAAAATCAAGAAAAAAATCATACAGTGGGAAACTCTTCAGAACAAAAAAATCTAGTTTTTCCAACAAGTAAATTACAATAAAGTGAGACAGAGATCAATTAAATTAATAAAGATACCTGGGAAATAATCGCAATGTATGGGCCTCTTTTGGATTCTGAGTCAAACAAGCAATGCAGAGAAAGGGTACTTATGAGACAATTGGAAATATGAACACTGACCTGATGTGATTTTTATTAAAAGACTATAACCTTGTAGGTGCAATAACAGTATTATGGTGATTTTAAGTGTCTTTATCTTTTAGAGATGTCATAAAATACTAGTGATGAAATTTCTTTAATCAAATGTAATTCATCAAAATATTATTTGCCTTGAAATAATATAGGTGGGCAGAAATTTGTGAGGGTAGAAATGCAACAAGATTGGACATCAGTTGATAACTGTTGAAGCAGATAATGAATATATTACACTAGCAGTGGTGTGCTGGAACTGGCTAGTATCTGCTCAGGAGAGTCCATTTTTTAATTCTCTGGAATTTTGACATAACACTGATATCTTGAAATTGGCCATGGTATGAGTATTTACATCATGAAAATCAGCACAGGCTACACATCAGCTCCCTCCCTAAAAGCTGGGTGTTAAGATGTTTACCAGCACAACAATGCTAATCTGTCTACTTTTGCACATTTTTTAAAAATTCAACAAATACACTTATTGAGCACCTACTATGTGCCAGGCATTGGGTTAGATGCTGAGCATACAGCAGCGAACAAAAGGATATCCTTGATTGGGTTAATTTCCTAGAGCTGCTGTAACAAAGTACCATAAACTGGGTGGCTTGAAACAATAGAGATTTATTCTTTCATGGTTCTGGAGACTAGAAGTCTGAAATTAAGATGTTAGCAGGGCTATGCTCCTTCTGAAACCTATAGGGGAATCCTTTCTTGCCTCTTTCCAGGTTCTGGTGGTGGCTGCCTGGCAATCTGGTGCTCCTTGGTTCATAGCTGCATTAACTCCCGGTCTCTGCCTCCATCATCACAGACTCTTTCTTCTGTGCCTGTATCTTCACATGGCCACCTTCATATAAGGACACCAGTCATATTGGATTCGGGGCCCACCCTACTCCAGTATGACTTCATTTTTTAATTTTAAAAAATGTTTAATTGTGGTCACACATATCATAAAATTTACCATCTTGACCACTTTTAAGCATACTGTTCAGGAGTGATAAGTATATCCACTTTGCTGTGCAAAAGATCTCTAGAACTTTTCATCTTGCAAAACTGAAACTCAATACCCATTTTCCCTTCCCCTCAGCCTTTGGAAACCATCATTCTACCTTCTATTTCTATGAGTTTGACAACTTTAGCCATCTCATGAATGGAATCATATAGCATTCGTTTTTTTTGTGACTAGCTTATTTCACTTGGCATAATGTCCTCAGGGTTCATCCATGTTGTACTGTGTGACAAGATTTCATCCTTTTTTAAGACTGAATAACATTCCATAGCACATATGTACCACATTTTGTTTATTCGTTCATCCATCCTTGGACATTGCATTGCTTCCACCTCTTAGCTACTGTCAATAATGCTGTAATGAACATGGATGTGCAAATATCTGTTTGAAATCTTACTTTAAGTTCTCTCCATTTGTAATTGCTTTACTAGTCCAGTAATAAAACTTTTAAAAATATATAAAGAAATAGGAAAAGGTTTGTAACTCAGTGAATAAAATGCATGAAAATCATAACTAAATTATTACAAATGGGATTTTTCATAAATAGTATTTAAATCCAATGTTTAAATAGTCAATCTTCTCAACAATTAAGTACCCATATTATCTAGAAATAGAGGCAACTAAAACTAAATGAGATTTTCTAGGTGAACATTGCTTTCTGCAAAATAAGTATAATTGATGTACAATATCAAATAGCAATTCTTCATTCTAGCACATAAATCAATGAAAGAAAAAAATGTATTTTCTCCTCATATTCATTTCCAAGCACATGTTTGTATTCTCTACAATGTGTAAAGGAACAAACACTTGAATTGGACTCCTAATGTTTCTTTTGATTGTGCATACTGAATTGTAATTAAGATGCATACACTTAGCTCCAATATTTGTGTTGTCAATACTTGAGAGGATGTAAATGCAGACACTTTTAAGTTTCAAGGTAATTGTGATTATTAGACTTCAAGTGGTCCTCTTAGTTTGCATTTTGTCTGGCTTTATGTCCGTATAAATCAGCACAAAATAGGTGGTGAGTGATAGGGTTGGAATATATGGCTATTCTTTTCATTTAATGCATTACAATACAAAACAATAAAAAATGAAACAATCATTAGTGGATGAATGGGAAATTGGATGGAAGGGAAACCTATGCTCTGTGTTTTAATAGTTGAGAACCTATGTTTTCTTCTAGGAGTTTTATTGTATCTTGTCTTATGTTTAAGTCTTTGATCCATTTTGAGTTTATTTTTGTGTATGGTGGAAGGCAGTGTTCTAGCCTCACTGATTTACATGCTGCTGTCCAGTTTTCCCAACACCATTTGCTGAAGAGACTGTCTTTATTCCATTGTATGTCCTTGCCTCCTTTATTGAAGATTAATTGACCAAAAGTTTGTGGGTTCATTTCCAGGCTCTCTATTCTGTTCCATTGGTCCATATGTCTGTTTTTGTACCAATACCATGCTGTTTTGATTACAGTAGCTGTGGAGTATTGTCTGAAGTCTGGGAGGGTTATTCCTCCAGCCTCTTTCTTTTTATTCAGTAATGCTTTGGCAATTCTGGGCCTTTTGTGATTCCATATAAATATCTCAGCAATGTTCTCCTAGGGCCATCTACCCAAGCAATAGAAATAAAAGCAAGAATAAACAAATGGGACCTAATTAAACTTACAAGCTTCTGCACAGCAAAGGAAACCATAAGCAAAACAAAACGACAACCTACGGAATGGGAGAACATTTTTGCAAAAGATAAAACTGACAAAGGCTTGATCTCCAAAATATATCAGCAGCTCATATGACTTAATAAGAAAAAAACAAACAACGCAATGCAAAAATGGGCAGAAGACCTAAACAAGCAATTCTCCAATGACCATATGAATGATCAATAGGCACATGAAAAAAATGCTTGATATCACTAATTATCAGAGAAATGCAAATCAAAACTACAATGAGGTAGCACCTCACACCAGTCAGAATGGCCATCATTCAAAAGTCCACAAATGATAAATGCTAGAGAGGCTGTGGAGAAAAGGGAACCCTCCTACACTACTGGTGGGAATGCAGTTTGGTGCAGCCACTGTGGAAAACAGTACGGAGATTCCTCGAAAGACTAGGAATAGACTTACCATATGACCCAGGAATCCTGCTCCTGGGCATATATCCAGAAGGAACCCTACTTCAAAAAGACACCTGCACTCCAATGTTCACAGCAGCACTATTTACAATAGCCAAAACATGGAACCAGCCTAAGTGTCCATCAACAGATGACTAGATAAAGAAGTGGTGGTATATTTATACAATGGAATACTATTCAGCCATAAAAATGACAACATAACGCCATTTGCAGCAACATGGATGTCCCTGGAGAATGTCATTCTAAGTGAAGTGAGCCAGAAAGAGAAAGAAAAATACCATATGAGACTGCTCATATGTGGAATCTAAAAAAAATTAAAAATGAATATAAATACAAAACAGAAACAGACTCATAGACATAGACTACAAACTTGTGGTTGCCAAGGGGGCGGAGGGTGGGAAGGGACAGACTGGGATTTCAAAATTTGTAAATACTGACAGGCACATGCAGAACAGATAAATAAGATTATACTGTATGGCACAGGGAAAAATATAAATAAGATCTTGTGGTAGCTCATGGTGAAAAAGAATGTGACAATGAATATATGTATGTTCATTTATGACTGAAAAATTGTGCTCTACACTGGAAATTGACACAACATTGTAAACTGACTATAACTCAATAAAATAAAATCTTAAAATAAATAAATAAATAAATAAAAACACGAGAAGATGAACAACTACAAGCTAAGGAGAGAAGCTGAGAAGAAATTAACCCTGTTGACACTTTGATCTTGGATTTATAGCTTCCAGAAATATTGAGAAAATAAATTTTTGTTGTTTAAGCCAAAAAAAAAAAATAGTTCAGGACCAGATGTATGCTTAAGAATTGTGAATATTTGTTTCCATGGAGAGTCTTTCCCAAGGCTGCCCTTTGTTTAAATGACTTGGCTCCTTGTTTGTTAATTTTCTACAAATTGTAGGCAATAGTATAATTCTGTACAGGTTTGTTATTCTTGGTCTTGCACACCTTTAAGGTCTATGCATGCCAATCGCATGTAGGTCTAGAGTTCATGGAATTGGTATTAGAACTCATTCCTTCAGCAAAGTTTTTTTTTTTATTGATTGGACTACATATTTGGTCCACATTCCATTGGAAATCTATTAGGATTTGGAGCTACGAAATGGCTGCAGAGATCTAAAAGCTGAATAACCTACATGGGAAAATACAATTCAGCAGGTGCACATGATGAACAATTACAAATCATCCTCTGTGTCAATAACATGGCTAGGGGTTCGGAAACAACCTGGCACATCTTGGAGGCATTGACATAGCCACTGGGAGAACAGAACAAACTGATGGGGAATGTGTCATATACCCCCCCAAGTTGTTGCCTGTTAGCTCACCCTAACCCACTGCAGAGTACTGCCCTCCACTGAGTAGATAATGGCAGGACTAAAATCACAGAGTAAGGTGAAGAGGGCAGCAGCTAGAGCTTAGAGAAGGGAATTGGGATCCTTGCAGGTCTGGCTTGGAGCATGCCAGCGTATAATTTTTCTTGGTACTGTACGGTGGAAACCAGCTCTAATTCTTCTCCCAGGCGACACTTACCACCTGTGCTCTCCTCTAATTACCTCTGATTAGGCTTCTGCAGTAGGAAGTTATGTTTCAGCGGCTGTGATTGGGCCCAGGGCATAGCTAAGTCTATAATTACTAGCTGGTTAAATCAGAGCTCTTCTGGAATTTAGCAGCCATTTGCGTAAACTGCCTCAATATTTTTAGCCTGCATATTTGTCCTTTTACACCTCCATGAGAACTCAGAGATGAACAAGTAATAGTTAAGGAAAAGCAAATTCATCAGTGAATTAACAAATGTGCAAAACGAAGACAGCTAGTCACAGACAAGACAAATGAGAATTCATTGTAGAGGGAAGGTACACACTTGCTCGATAACCTTTCATGAGGAAGAAAGATATGCCTTTAGAGGCACTTCCAATTTTGGAATGCCAAAACGTTAAAATGTGTTCCTGCAATTAAGCACTGAGGTGAGGGATAGATATAAGAAAACCTGGATTCAAATCCCAACTCTTTCACTTATTTTCTGGCTGTATGATGTTAGGGGAAATCATTAAATGTCTGTGATTATCAGATTTCTCACTTAAAAAAAATCTATTGTGAAAACCACATAAAATAACAGAGAGAACATTTAGCACCATCCTTGGTACAGTATCGGCACTTAATAAATGCTTGGTAATAATAATAATTCCTATTATTGAAGCAAGTAGATTTTCTGGGCTCTCTAGGAGAGAAGGGTGATTCCTTTGCCTCTAGCTCCTGTCATGCCCATCGATTTGCTAATGAGAATCACATAGCAGAATTAGTAAAGGGAATTCTTTCAGACTGAAATGAGAGAGCCATACATACTCCTCTTCAGATGGAGAAAGGCTCTTCCCAAATGGTGTGCTTTTTACCTCCCTCCATAATGCCCTTGAAATGGTACAGTAGTTGATGAGGTTTAAGAAAATGGTGCATAAACAACAAGCTAATTATTTCCAAAGGAAATGAATACTCATATAATTTAATGCAGGTGGTACTTAATAAACAATCCTTTCACTGAGTAAACAAAAGAGGGAAACTGTGAGTAATTTACAGGCATCTAAGCGAAATCACTTATGGTGCCTTATGTATGTGTGTCTGAAGACCTGGATTCTGTTTTACTGCTCACCTCTCAGATGTGTGTCATTGGAAGACTCCGGCAACACAAACATGAAAATATCCTTAATCGAGTGCATATGTGTAGATCCTGCACTTTGCTTAGAGAGGTGGGTGAAAAAGAATTGGAGTCACTTGTTTATGCACTTGGGCAGCTGTGCTGTTGGACCAATGCCACCCTGATTCCCCACTGAAACAAAGGAAGCAAACTCTGTTTTCAAGAAAATAATGCCTAACACTTTGGCCAAACAGTTGTCTCCAAATGTTATCCTCCTTCAAGAACACAGTAATAATTATGAATGCATGATTAAACGACATTTGGAAAGATTACCTGTGGGCATGTGAGATGTTTAACTTTTCTCATTTTAAGCCACCAATACGGTGGTCATTTACTTGGGCTTTAAAGGGCAATGCCTGACATTTGGTCTTGGGCGGATTTAACAGGCCGTTTGTAAGCTTAAAGGTTTTGCCTGGTTAAATCGGGTTTTATCACACAGGCTATTTGCAACTTCATGCTCCATGTCACAGAAATGTCAGTGTTTGACTTTCCTGTGAACCGGGCATAGCAACTCAAGGTTTGTCCCTGAGTACCTCTGAAAATACAAGATGCTTGGCTTTGGGTCTATGTTCTTAACTGCCCACAAACAACCTGTATGAAGCATTCATTTTCACTCAGGGTGCTAGAAGGCTTCCAGGTAACTGGGCAACAGCAGACTTTGGGGAAAGACTAAATGCTCCTACTTCTCTGTCGTGCTGTAAACTGTCAGCATGTTCTCCTTTAAGTCTCTTCCTGGTAGGAAAAAAAAAGAAGTCGATTTTGATAATAAGCTTGAGAAATATACTTTCTCTAGATTCTGTGGAAATAACTATCTCACTCTGGGAAGCTGAACCTCAGCTGGGCTCACACTGCTGCTTGGCAGGCCTCTTGTTGACTCCCTCGGGAATTTCTCAGAACAGTTGTTCTAAATCCAAACTCTTTCCACTGCTCTTAAGTCCCCATTCCTACCCCAGCTGTCTGTCCCCTCACAGATGACCTCACCACCTACCTCACCACAAGGGCTGTGGCCATGGAGCCTCTCTCATTGCCTTCTTTCTTCAGACTGCAGGATGCGGGGTGCTTTGCCTGGACCACAAGGTCAAGTCTCCAAGAATGCCATGTCTCGCTTTCTCTTGCCTAAGCTGAGTCCTGTACTTGGGCACTTGATCCCATCCCCTCAACACTCCTGAGAGAAATTGTTCCATCAGCTATTTTCAGTGGCTCCTTCCTGTGGTCTATAAACCCATCCAGGGCTCCTCTGACTTTGACCCAAGTTACCATCCTATTTGTCACCTTCCTTTCACAAGTCAAATGGAATCAATGCCCACTGACTCCTTTCTCACCACTAACCCCTCACAATCTAGCTATCACCCCTACAATAGACTACACTCTATTGTAACTGCTGTCTTGAAAGTCGGCAATGATTGAATAATTGGCAGATTCGCTGGCTTTTTCTTTGACTTCACCTTGCTTGACCTAACCGCAGCTTTAACCAATGTTGACCTGTTGACCACTTCATCCCTATTAAAACTCTCTCCCTGGCTTCTGCTACATGACCCTAATTTTTCCTTTTTTTTTTCTTTTTTAAAAAACTTTTGTGCAGGGGGGAGGTAATTTGGTTTATTTATTTAGTTGGTTATTTTAATGGAGGTACTGGGGATTGAACTCAGGGCCTCCTGCATGCTAAATATGTACTCTAACCACTGAGCTATACCCTCCCTCCTCTCATTGTTTTGACCCTTTTAGATTTGTCTCCTTTGTTGACTCTTTTCCTGTACCCCTTCAATGTAAGGATTCCCCATAGGCCCTATCCTTGTCCCTCATTTTTTGTATGCTCTCTCTTCTTTATTTGTTTATTTCAGAGTTTATTTTTTAATTGAAGTACAGTCAGTTTACAATGTTGTGTCAATTTTGTATGCTCTCTCTTTTGCACTTACCAACTGCACATCTTCAATTACCTTCTCTATGTGGATGGCTCCTTAATCCCCATCATTTATTCATGCTTTCATCCATCAATTATTTACTGAAAGAATACCACATAAGTAGAGTGACTATACAATCTATCATTCTGAGACATTTTGAATGTGAAAGGGGTCACTATTAATACATCAGAGCAACAGGAATAAACCCAGACTAGCCTAGGCTAACTAAGACATATGGTAACCCTAAATATAAGGTACTCTGCCAAGTATTATCAAGCTACAAAAGTAAATCATAAATGCCTCCTGCCCTCAAAGAGCATTAAGTCTAGTAGAGTGATGAGACAAGAACATAAATATATAAAATACTATTAAAAAGTGATAAATACCCTGAGAGAGGTCCAGATAAAATATACTGGGTTTTCAGGATGCGAAGACATTTATTTTCACCTTGAAGAATCAGGAAAAGCTTTGTGACGGTGGCATTCAAGTAGCCCTTGGGCATATGAAGATGGTGGTAGGTGGGATTTCTGGTGGAGGGAACGGCCCCACTCATGGTCCTTAGTCTGTTTGCTACAAAAGAGTGCCACAACTGAGCGGGCACTATCCACACTGTTGACATCCTGATTAGTTGAAAATGTTCATATTCTAATAACTTTTGTTACTCCAAAGATGAGTGCCTTGTATATTTATTACAAAAATCTTCTAGTCAATCACAGGAAAATGCTATTTCCTAACAATCAGTACATTACAATAATTTTCTGACAGATGGGAGTATTTTGAGGAACACATACCTTTTTCTCCTTCACACTAAGATGAGCTAGTGATGATCCTAAGCATGTGCAAAGGCATAAAAAGGAAATCTGTGGAGCCTAAATAGGACAGAGAGTCTAATGCATGGGGTGCATGAGAAGACCCAATGGAAACAAGTTGGAAAGTGGGTTCAGTCTAGATTGTGGGGGTCTTGAGTGTCACCATAGGAAAATTAGATACTAGTCAGTAGGCACAGGTCAAAATGGTTTAAAGAAATTACCATGGTCTTGTAATAATCTATAATGAAAAAGAATAGGAAAAAGAATATATACATATGTATGACCAAATCACTACGCTGTACACCAGAAATCAACACAACATTGTAAATCAACTATGTTCAATAACAAAAAAGTTACCTTGGGAACAACGTACAAAATACTTTCAAAAGACAAGGACTGTAAGTGACTGGACGGCCAGTAAGATGGTTACTGGACTTCTAGTGTAGGCTAACATGTCCCAAAGCAGTTCTGTGGAACTAACTCTATATCCTCTGGATTCTAATGACAACACCAGACAGCAGGAGAACAGAAGCAGAGAAATTTGCATGGTTCATTTCAGCCCTACCCTCTCTCCATGGCTCCGATCTTGTACATTTATCCCCAAGTGACCTGCCAATGCTTCATATTTCACATGCCCCAAATCAAACCCATTATCTTTCTCCTCAAAACTATTTCTTTTCTGGGTACCACCACAAAATAAGGGTGGCTTAAATAAGAATTTCAAGGAGGCAGTCCAGGACTAGCATGACAACACCATGAAATCTTAAAGGATTGAGACTCCTAAGTGTATACGCTGTCATTTTTGATGACAGAGCATACTCCAGATGAATGCCAGAATTCCAGCCCTCACATCCTTGTTGCAGACAGTGTGCTGCAGGAAGAAGAGAAGAAATGTGTGATCTCTGCTTTTTTAAGGAGACTTCCTGAAATGAACAGCCATTTTTATTTCATTAGCCAGAACTTAGTCACATGGACATGTGTAAGGAAAGCTGAGTGAAAACGTATCTAGTTTCTCTTATTTAGAAAAAAAAAAGGAAGAATGGATTTTGGGAGGTAACTGGCAGAATCCACCATAGAGGGTGAAATCTGTAAGACATAGAGGGACAGAAAAGGAAAGGAGGTGTCAAGGAGGACAAGTTTTCCAGCTTGGATGATTGGAAGAGGAATTTTTGTCTGATTTGCAGCTGAACCAATATACTCTAGTGTAGCTTTATGTATTATAAAGAAGAGCTCTAAAAGAGTTTCCTTATTTGGTGCAACTCAGAACACATGACTCTAATATAGTCCCACTAGCAGATTTGGTTATAGCTACGCGTATAAATTAGAACCAGAAAAGAGCCATTTGGAGTCCTGGCTATTACAGATTGCATTAGCAGGAATCACAATCTACATCACCAGACCTTCAAATAGATGTTATAATGCAATAACTCTGCTTTATTGTGATTATGACTTGAAATTATATTTCCAAGAAGTTCAAAGTACATTACTGTTCTTGTAATTTTTAATCTAATATGCATGATAGGCATATGAGCTGCAGTGATAGGGTCAGGGATAAATTGATGCTTATGGTCACAGGGTTTCTCAGATGGCTTCAAGCACCAAGTCCTCTTCTGGGCTTTCTAGCAAGCAACTTGTTTTTATCAAGCAGGTTGGTGACCCCAGCATTCCCTTCTGTTACTCCTCAAATGGGACCCTGAGTGCACACAGTTAACCATGGATGGAACAGAGATTAGGCCTAGATCCCTCAGCATACCCAGTATTGATCGATATGGGCCATATGAGAGGATTCAAAACAGGTTTTTATATTTTGTACATATGGAAATACAATTCTCCATTTGCAAAGACCAAGCACCCAGAAGTGTATCCAAAAGATGCTGCTAGACTGTTCAAGAACCCGGACAAGGAGGGACGAGAGCTATCTTGAGAAGGGAACTTCTCTGCTCTGGACTTGATCAGCAGATGTGGGAAGGGAGAGGAATAGGGAATAAGGGACAGAGAGGAGAAAAAAAAGGCCTTATTTTGTGTTGTGCTTTAATTTGCTTTGCTTTGATTTTGGGTAAAAATAACATACTGGACCTAAACAATATCTTAATGAGGCAGGTCGTATGTACAGTCCTTTGAACCCCATTTAACCTTTCTGTGCTTCCTCTATTAAGCATGTTGGCCAAGATCACATACCAAATCTGTGACATAGTCATCATGGGGCCTCAAGTGCCTGGTTCCCAGTTTCATATTTTAAATAAGCCAAATGACAGAAGAGAAGAAAAAACTGGGTCAGAGAAACAAACTTGGCCTGAAAAAAACTCTGTGTTTCAAAATAAAGCCAATTACACAAAGACATGACATTTCTCATCTAAATAGAAAAACAAGTTGGGGCCTTAAAATTTTTCTTTTCCAATGGATATACAGAGGCACTTTCCAATGGTGAGAAAGGCAAAATAATGGATCTACAATCATTGTCAATTCTTTCATTTCATGAATCTCCATTTTTTGTAAAATTTTAGTAGAGTTTGGGAAACAAACAAGTCAGGCAATTAATTGGCTAATACAACAAAGCTATAAAGATCCAAGTAAAAAAAGGTGCATATGCTGACCAAAACATGCGTAACACCAAACAGATTTTAAAATATCAGTTGCTAGTATCTTGCCTTTGGATTCCTGGTCATCTCAATTATTTTCCACCAATTTCTTCTATTGTTTCCTTAACTGTTGATTCCTCAATTTGCACTCCAGCTTTCATAGCTGCCTCTGATCCCATAAATCATGGTGCCTCATTCATAGTAATTTTTTGAACCATGGCTTTCTGGCCCAGATATCAAATCTGCCGGCTCCTTTGACTTTTGTGTTTTCTCTCTCTCACTCTCTCATTCTCTCTGAAACACACACACACACACACACGACAGGGGAACTCCAGTAGGTTAGGCAGCTTTCCAGTGCTTTCCATCAGGCACCTGGGTAATATGGAAGAGGCACCATTTTCCTTACTCTTGTGAGGCACTGTGAGGAAAAACACAGTGATGGGACCAAGTAGTTTTACTCAAGGCAAAACCAATTAACAGGTCTCCTAGCTGGTCTGGGGCTGGAGTGGGGAGAACTGGGCAGATGAATATTCTCAGCTATTTTAACCAAAGTAGTTCTTCTTCACCAAACAGAGATTCCCTCTGGAGTACTACACAGCATTCCCAGCTGTTACGTGTCATGGGGATAACATCACTGCATGCCAGGACATGGGGAATGCAGGAATGCTGTCTATAAAACTATCACCCTAGAGTGTCACCTGTTGAGAATGGCCCAGTAATCCAAGAAAAGGGAGGGGCCTGCATCCGGCCCATTCAAGACCCAACCTGCCACTTCCCAGCCGTGAACCACCCCAACAATCCCAGACCAGGAAACTGAGTACAGCTGTCCCTCAGTATTGGCGGGGATTGGCTCCAGGATGACTCCACCACCACCTAACTGATGCTTAAGTCCCTTATATAAAATGTCGCAGTATTTGCATTAACCTATGCATATCCTCCTGTATACTTATAATCATCTCTAGATTAATTATAATATATAATACAATGTCAATGCTATGCAAATAGTTGGCAGTGCGTGGCAAATTCAAGTTTTTCTTTTCAGAACTCTCTGCAATTTTTCTCCCTAATATTTTTGACGCGTAGATGGTTAAGTCCGAGGATGAAGAACCCGTGGATATGCAGGGCCAACTGTACTGGCCTCCCACCCACAATTCAGAAGCTCTGGACAAGGAGCCAAGTCAGGGACCTTGCTTTCCACCTCATGTGCATCACAGAACTTGTCAGGCACCCAGGTGACCCTGGGAAGGCTTAGCCTTGCTCACCCAGAAGGGGTGGATTCCTTTCTTTCTAAGCACTTGTTCAGGATTACCCACCACCACCATATGCATCCTTCTCCAATCAGTTTCTGTTTATTCTCATCACCCAGAACCTGGACTCGTGGCTCGATACCTCAATGTCAACACTCATATTAAGCCCATATTTTAGTTTTGGTAATACTCTGGGCTCTGCTCCAAGACCAGAGGTTTGGATCTCATCAAGTTTTCAACTTTGCTTACTTTTTTTGTTCTTTCAAAATGGAGACTGGGTTATTTTGATTACAAAAATACAATATATTCACTTTAAAGAATTTTTTAAGAAAGATCAGCCAATAGAGAAGGGTTATAAAAGATTTTAGATTCAAATCAGAATATATATAAAGAAAATATATTTGTATATATATATATACATATACAAAAAAAAATCACTCATGATCCCTCCACCCAGATGATGCCCTCTTCTGACTCAGCTAAGAATTTCCTGATCAAGCCCTGAGGAACCTCACCCATACAACTTACACCAGCCTCTGATATTCCCTGCAACTAGGTTTGATCCACTAGGCACAGAATGAGGATCCAGAACTCTGGTCATGAACACAGTGAGAATATATGGCATTCTGTCTCTCACGGTGTGCTGGCCACAAGGTGTACAGGTGGGTCCATCATCCTCATCAGCATTGAAGGCCTACAGCCACGTTAGACACCTGGGGCAGACACCTGCAATATGTAAGCAAATGACTTCAGACAACTGATCCAGATTTCCTCAAACCTCCCAAGAGGCAGCACATTCAGACATCAATTTGAGACTCTTTTAGGAGATTGAGATGCACGCACACACGCACGCACACACACACACACACACACACAGCATTCATTATGTAAAGTGCTTTCTATTATGCAACTCATTTTAGATTGCCTGGTTTTTTAGAATTTCTCATGTTTCTGATTTGAATCTAAAATCTTCAAATAGATACTTTGATTTTTCTAGAAGGAAGTATTTGTCTATTGCAAGATATTTAAAGTTCAAACTTTTTATGACTCTGTTCTTTTAAAAAAGAAACAGGACAACTTCTGGTGTACCAAGACTGCATACAGTTTTAGTTTGCTTTCATTCCCATCTATTCAAGTTGAATTTCAAACCACTGTGATTCTAGAGTGGGGCAAGAGCGCCACCTTATGGTATGATTTTGAAGTACACCAAAGACAATGCCAAGACTTTCAGAATTGTCCTAGAAACTCACAGGGAAAAAATGGATAAAAAAAATTCAGACTACATCTTCCAACAAACTGCAAATCCTCTTCCATGATATGCTCACAGTGCCAAAATGGCCAAGGCTAAGTCAAAATGAACTAAAATCTCTCACTTGGTTATTTGACTGGGTACTGGTAAGAAGCTACACCTAAATCAGTAAAGTAGATACAGTCTTTTTTACTTGATACCAAACATCATCATCATCATCATCATCATCGTAACTAATGATTTTTGAGTTCTTCTTATGAGCCAGATTATGTCCAACATACACACACAGAGAGAGAGAGAGAAAGAAAGAGAGAGTTACTCACTCAACCTTATAACTTAGGTACTATTATGAACTCTATTTTACAGATGAAGAAACTGAGGCCTAGACAAGTTACATAAATTGCTCGAGGCCACACAGCTAATAAGTGGAAGATCCAGGACTCACTAGCCCAGACTCTAAACCACTATGCCATACTGCCTCTCTCTAAATAAACAACTTGAAGCCATGGTCTGGTACACATTCCTTCTCAAAATAGGTGAAGGCAAGACAAGACCTCTGGTTCAATTTCTATTCCTCTCATGGCCATCATAGATCTGTAATTCTTTGGCTTGCCACCTCCTTTGTTCCTTCTTACATTGGCAATGATTCTGCTTATGATTTTGAATGTAACGTATTGTAGCAGAGTGCTATACACTTAACGTTTGTGTCCTTCCAAAATTCACATGTTGAAACCTAATCCCCCATGTGATGGTATGAGGAGGTGGAACCTTTGGGAAGTACTTATGTCACGAGCGTGGAGCACTTATAAAAGAGCCCCTAAAGAGCTTCTTTGTCCGCTTCCACCATGTGAGGACACGGCCAGAAGTATGGACCAGGAAGCAGGCCCTCACCAGATAATGGAGCTGCCAGCACGTTGATCTTGGACTTCCCAGCCCCCAGAACTATGAGAAATAAATGTCTGGTGTTTAAACCACCAGGTCTATGGTATTTCTATTATATCAGCCTGAATGGACCAAGGTGCTGAGAGCTTAGACTTTGTGTCCCTACACCATTTACCTTGTGCCTTCTCCTCCCCTTACCCACCTCAAATATCATTCATTTCAAATCCTGTTGAAAATGACACATTTCTAAAAACCCACCAATGTTAATATAATTCAAGTCACAATTTTTCCTAAAAAATTGGTCTCCTGTGGTACTTTTTTTCAGTTTGGTAAAATCTATAGATTATCACTCCCACCCCAAGTCTGAGCTAGCACTAGTTTTCATGGAAAATCTGATATGGTATTTTCCAGTACTTTAATATTAATACCAAAGTCATATTCCATCAAGGGAAAAACCATTTCTTATTCATCCAAAAATTCCTTGAGCCTTTACTACTCCTAGGCTCTAGGAACACAACAATGAAAAAGCCAATTATGGTCCCTGACCTGATGGAACTTATGGTTCTGAATATTATTCAAGACCGAAAATAAAGAAGGAAATGATTCTGACCCAGGGATACCTTCTAAATATATTTTTAAAATAATGTACTACCTTCAAACAAGAGCTACCAGTATGCACATTCTCTGGCTAGGTAACAAAAAAAGTAAATTTACAATCTTTATAAGTCCACGACAGAAAGTAAAACCCATGAATATTCCAACAGAGGGAAAACAGGAGTGTATTCAATATTCAAAAATTAACAGATGACATTTATCTCAGACTGACAAAACAAGAAAATTAGAGAGGCCTGGGGCTGCCCTGGAAGCCCCGCTGCTCCAGAGAGTTTGCCTCTGGAATTTGGAATTCCTTGCTAAACTAGAAGCAATCTGGAAGCAGCTAGGCCTGACCCAAATGAGAACATTGGGTAAATTCCTCCTCGTCTTTTTATGCCTGTGATCCTTGGGCACCACCCAAATTGCAATCTCTGGCTGGACATCAATAATCCAACAATATTCTCAATGCCAATCCTCTCTTCCTCCCTTCTTTATCCAACTTTTTAACTATTCATCTCTCTCCCAACACTTTCACTGCACAGTCAGGAACGCATATTCCATGATACACAAAGTCCACTCCATTTCTTCCCTGAATACTCCCTCCATTTCCTGTTGCTAATTGAAAGGGAGTTCTCTACCTACAGCACCATGTCCCATAAAGCCATTCTGAGGCTGTTTTTTCTTCCACCGCCTATATTCTAAGCTGGGGTGAGGGTTAGGGAGAGCTATGTCACCATTCTCCTCACTCCTCCCACTGCATTTTCTAAACCAGGAGTCAGCAAACTTTTTCTTTAAAGTACCAGATAGTAAATATTTTAGGCTTTGTGGGACATACTGGCTCTTTTGCAACTACCTAACTCTACTATTTATTGTATCTTAAAAGCAGCCATAGACAGTGTGCAAACAAATGGGCATGGCTGTGTTCCAATAAAACTTTATTTACAAAAACGGGCAGGAAGACAAGATTTGACCCTTGGGTAGTTTGCCACCCTCTAGTCTAAACTATTAATCTTTCATACTTGTGCACAAAAAGACAAATCCCTTCTGATTTGAAATTCACACTAATGATATGTACCACATCCTACCTCTCCTTACTTCTGTTCTCCTGTCACGGACCCATCTAGTAGCTCAGCCATGTTTATTGACGATTCTGGCATCTGTTTACGGTCCACCTCTAGTCTCACCATCATCCTGGATGATTTCCAATCCGTAAGGATGATACTTGCATGGCCTCATAGTGCCTTGACTTCCTCAATTCCAGTGATTTTTAACTCTATTCTATTTCAACAACCCATTCCTTTGGGAAATATTATACCTTTCATACCTTCAAACCAATTTCCCACTCTCACCACAACTCTCATCCTACAGACTTTCCAATTCTTCACTCCCCAGTAAATCTGATCTTTGACCTCAAAATCCCTCTATTTTCTCACAATCAATTTACCTCCACCTGGCCTCACTTTTCCCCTACCCAGTCTGGAGGCCGTGGTCAATTGCTATACTCTTTTGTATCCTCAATCCCCTTGCTCCCTTTTCTTTCCATCTTTGACTGTCAAAACTATACCCCACTTGTGAATCATTTCAGTTACCAGACTTCTCTGATTCTATAGCCAAATGGCTGAACATAGCTGGAGAAAACTGTACCACTGTATAAATCTGAGCCACTATAAACTCATAATTTCAAATCTACCTGGGCCCTCACTACCTCCAGTCAAACCTTTTAAATGGTCTTTCTTGAACTCCCTGTCACATTTACCTTAGGCAAGACAACATAGTGCTGTAAAGAGACTGCAGGTTTGGAAATCAGACAGACTTGGGTTTGAAACCTGGTTTCACCATTTACCAGCTGGATGGTATCAAGCAGATTATTTAACTTCTTTTTGCCTCAATTTCCTCAAGAGAAAAATGGGAAAAATAATACCTACTTTATATGTTAAATAAGATTATACATGTAAAACAATGAACACAGTGCCTGACACCCAGCAGTCACTCAGTCATTGACAGCTCTTAATAAGAGCTCATGTTCAGCAGGTGACTTGACTACTCCTCTGCTTCGGTAAGACCATTAAGTGTTTCTTAGTCTGAGTTCCCCAGAAGGCAGAGTAATGGTTTATGTGCTATTGGGTTGAACTATATGAAGGTGCTGAAGTTCAGCCTTTTTGACATACAGAAACCATAAGGTTCAGCCTAATACATTATTAGAGTGCACACCCAGGGAAGCAGGAAGGGGGAGAAAGAGGGCAAGGAAGGAATGAGAGAGTCAATATGAAGGTGCAATCTTATCAATCTTATCTTGAACTCACGGGATCCTTTCAGACTGATCAGAACATGATCGTAGATGTATGACTTGCATCTCACATCAGTCAACAAGGAGGATGGAAAGAGAATTCAACAGCTAGCTTTGTCACAGGTTTGCCCCTCTCTATCTCTTCTGCATTTCCAGGCTATTCCAGGCTACACCGTGCACCGTGTCTCAAGCCCCAGTGTCCACAGGAAAGCACTAGGCCCTGTGCTGAGAAGCTGCTGGGTGGCACCCTGTTAGTCTGTCCAAGCCCACTGAGAGAAGGGGCTGTGACAGAAGCAACAGCCAAGTTCCCTGAGACAACAAGGTCAAGAGGATGTGAACTGGTAAGAGGTGGCTGATAGAAACTGTACCTCATCTCGGTTCCTTTTCCCTTTGCCAACTCCCTGTAACTGTAACCCACTCTCTTTTGTCAGAGGAAGGGATATGGCTCCTCTTGTTCAGGGCTATTGCCCACCTCTTGGACCTCCCCCATCCTCCCACCCCTACCTGTCTCCAATTTCCATCCTTCCCACCTCCCCCTGCCCCACCCAGGACTGTTTACCTTCAACTTCTCCCACTCCTCTACCTATACACCAGCTCAGGGCTTTCCTTTCTTTTAAATATCCTTCCTTTATTTTGTATAGGGTTCTTGCCCCTTCCTTTTCTTTCCTTTCCTTCTCAGTAAAATATCTAACATGAGTAACCCAGATTTACTCTGTCTACTTGCATACCCGAGAAGCACATGAACTGATCTCACTGCTTGAACCAAACACCTGTGCTGAGGCCGCCTCTGGTCTCCATATGGCCATATCGGATAGACAGGATTCCAGCCACATCTTATCTTGGTTTCTCTGCAGCATTTGGTCCTGTTGACTCCTCCCTTCTTACTGAAACTCCTTCTCAGTTCAGTTACCATGACTGCTTATTTGTCTCTTCTCCTACTGCTTTTGCTGGCCTCTTTTGTCTCTGTCTATCCAGTCCTTCCATGTTGGTGCTCTCCAGAGTTCTTTCCCCAGCCCCTTTCTTCTATTACCTGACATGTTCTACATGGAGGATCTCATCCATTCTCTGGATGAGATGTGCTGGTGACTTCCAAATTCCTCTCCAGCCAGACCTCTCCCTCCACTCATCTTGCAAATGACTACCAAGCAGCTGGATATCTCCACCAAAGCACAAATGTTCAGACAAAAAAAAAATCTTAGACTCCTCCTGGCACTACTAAGGTCAGCTGAAGTATCTGGACCAGAGTCGAGCTACAGTCCAAACGGACACCTCCTCACACTCCCTAGCACAGGGTCTGGGGACAGAGATGAGAAGAAGTAGTTAGTGACTTGCTCAGTGTAGCTCCTTTAATAAAGGATACCTATTCCTACCAATAGGTACTAGGCACCACATAAAATGTGTTGCCAATAACTACTATCCTAGTTATAGTTTAAGTCCTAATTCCTGAACTTCCCTTCCCAGCCTGACATACACTTTCCACCCTATTCTATTTCTCTTAAGTCTTCCATACACGGACTTCAAATAGATGTTCTCTGAATTATGTCCTGGAATTAATACATAGTTGATTCCCAGGACATAGTTTTGGCACTTTCCAGTTAAAACTCTGCTACTGGTCCAGCAATGTTCTGACCTAGCTGTCCTGGGCCATTGGTGGACACTGAAGAACAAGTGGGTGAAATGGGTGGTTAGACAAGATGATGAAGGGCCTTGAATATCAGATTATGAACTATGCTTATGCTTATGGAAAGAGGGTAGTCTGTGAAGTTCCTAAGCAGGAAAACAAGAGGATGAAAACCAGGCCATAATTGAGATTCTGGTAGGGTAAGAGTAGCAGGAGTGAAAACTGACTGAGGAGGAAAACTGGAAGGACAGAAATCTATTGAAAGCCTATTTTAGGAATCCAGAAATGAGGTAATCAGCCCAGCCCGGTCAACCACACCTGCCTCATCTCTTCACACTTAATCCCTCAGCAAACAGAATCTAAACGGTGAACCCTCAGCCAGCACTGGAGGACAGATGGCCATATGTGGAATAAATTCAGAACATCACAATGACCAGTAATGAAACTGATCCTCAGTATAGGTCACTCTTTCAATGGTTTAAATTTTTAAAGAGAGATCCTTTGCCACTTCAATGTAAATACCTAGTGTCCCCTTTGCTTTGAGCACTAAAATTTAGTTATTTACCAGGGCACTGCCAATAATAAAGGATGGCTATCTCCTTGAGTGCCCATTCCTTATTCTGCAAATTGCCCTTCATTAGCCTCTCATTTTAGAATCAAATTACAAGATTAAAAAAAACACTTCCCTCTAAAAGCTCACACAGCTTTCACAGGTGTAACTCTGAAAAGAAGGTGTTAATTAGCCATACCTCTAGATCTGACAAAAAACAAATATGAAATGTGTGTAATGATATTCAGCCAATCAACTGAAGCTTTACTTACTCAAATAAGGAAAGACATTTTATTCATTTGTCCCTATATATAACTGACTTCTCATTTGAATCCTACCACCATAGCTACTGCAATAAAAATATAAAATACAATGGTGCAAGGGAAGAGTGGTAGATAATCTCATAGCCAAAGATTACAAGCTTTTATTTTAATAGTTACTAGGAAACCAATTCAACAAACTAAGACTAAGAAGATAATTAGAATTAGGAAAGAAATACTCATAATTCACCAAAACAAAGTATCTTGTACTTGTGAGACAATGGAACAGAAATTTTTTATGTCACCTGAAATATATATACTATACATGGTATCTAAAACTCTCAGAAATATTTTACATTATCTGAAATAAATTAGTATGAGATTCAGTTTAATAATGCCATAGGGATATGGATAGAAATAATTTCAATTCAAGTGAAAAAAAATTAGATCAGCTAGTACATTTTCCTCGATCACCACTTGTTATAATCCAACAAGATAAGATTGTAATCAAATACCATTTAAATTAAAGAGTTATGAAAATGGAGTCAGATGGTCAGAAAATCATTAAATTATTAGAAAATTGAAGAGCAAATCAAAATCCAGAGCATGGTCTATGATTTTTCTATCCATATTAATGTGTATTATTAACTATAATAAATTTGATTCTTCTTAAATGTAAGGGAAGACACATCTCTGAATATTGAGGCCTAGTGTGCCTGTTTCCTATCAGTTTTCTGAGATTTCTTCAAGATTAGCTGCATATAAATTTATCTTCTCTCTAAGAGATCAGTGGTATTTATAGTCTGAAGTTGTTGACATTGTTTCCAATGCTTAAAATTTTTAGGTCAACCAACTGATGTAACAAGTGATGAGTGGTGGATAAATTATATATCTGCATCTCACAGTAATCAGCCTTCTTTTTCATGTTGCTTATGTCCATAGAAAAGGAACTCATTCCTTTGACTTTCATTTTGGGATGAATACCATGAAGTCAAAATAATAGGTGATGTCTGCATGGACAGAGAGATAAAAGTGAAATCAGAGATTCCTTAATGATTATTTGACCTTTAATTTTCATCAATTAAAATGTATTAAGGCAAAACAATATGGGAAATTCCTAAAAAAACTAAAAACAGACTTACTATATGTTCCAGCAGCCCCACTCTTGAGTATATATCCAGAGGGAACTCTGATTTGAAAAGATGCATGCACCCCAATGTTCACAGCAGCACTATATACAATAGCCAAGACATGGAACCAGCCTAAATGTCCATCAACAGATGACTGGATAAAGAGGTCATGGTATATTTTTATAATGGAATACTACTCAGCCATAAAAAAGAATAAAATAATGCCATTTGCAGCAACATGGATGGACCTGTAGATTGTCATTCTAAGTGAAGCAAGCCAGAAAGAGAAAGAAAAATACCATATGATATTACTCATATGTAGTATCTTAGATACACGGTGGGGAGGGGATAGCTCAAGTGGTAGAGAACACGCTTAGCATACACAAGGTCCTGGGTTCAATCCCTAGTACCTCCTCCAAAACTAAATAAGTAAACCTAATTATCTACCCTCTCCGAAGAAACTTTTTCTAAAAATACACACATGAACTTACTTACAAAACAGAAACAGACTCACAGATGTAGTAAACAAACTTACGGTTATCAGTGGGGAATGGGAGTAGGAAGGGATAAACTGGGAGTTTGAGATTTACAAATACTAATTACTGTATATAAAATAGATAAACAACAAGTTTCTACTATATAGCACAGGGAACTATATTCAGTATCTTATAGTAACCTATAATGAAAAAAATATGAAAAGGAATATTTATGTATATGTATCACTGAAACATTATGCAGTACAACAGAAATTGACACAATATTGTAAACTGACTATACTTCAATTAAGAAAAATGCAAAATATATAAATAGCTCACATAACTCAACATCAAAAAAACAACCAACCAAACGAAAAATGATCCAAAGAACTGAATAGACATTTTTCCAAAGAGGAAATGCAGATGGCCAACAGACACATGAAAAGATGCTCAAGATCGCTAACCATCAGGGAAATGCAAATAAATCCACAATGAGATATATCACACTTGTCAGAATGGCCATCATCAAAAAGTCTACAAATAATAAATGCTGGAGAGGGTGTGGAGAAAAGGGAACCCTCACACAGTGTTGGTGGGAATGTAAATTGGTGCAGCTGCTATGGAAAACAGTATGGAGGTTCCTAAAAAAAAACTAAAAATAGAGTTATTATATGATCCAGCAATCCTACTCCTAAGCATATACTGGAAAAGAGAAAAACTCTAATTCGAAAAGATACATGCACCCCAATGTTCATGGTAGTATTATTTATAATTGCCAAGATACAGAAGCAACCTAAGCACCCATTAGCGGATAAATGGATGAAGAAGATATGGCATATATATACAATGGATTACTATGCAGCCACAAAAAAGTGAAATTCTACCATTTGCAGCAACATGGATGGACTTGGAGACCATTATGAAAAATGAAATAAGTCAGACAAAAACAAATATTGTATGGTATCACTTATATGTGGAATCTAAAAAATACAACCAACTGGTGAATATAACAAAAGAAGCAGATATAGAGAACAAACTTGTGGTTACTAGTAGGTAGAGGAAAGGGGGTAGGGACAATATAGAGGCAGAGGATTAAGAGGTATAAAGAAATATTGTACAACACGAGGAATATAGCCAATACTTCATAATAAGTATAAATGGAACATAACCTTTAAAATTGTGAATCATTATATTGCACATCTGTAACATATAGTACTATACATCAACTACTCTTAAATTTAAAATTTTGTTAATAATAAATAAAATTTTAGAAAGAAGTACAAAGTCTCATTAGATTTCATAATGGAAATAAATGACTGTTGTTTGAAGAATAACATGACACGCCCTTGAAAATACAAAAATCTTCAAATACATCAATATCCTCTATTAAAGGAACAAACTAAGGACATTAAGAGTCTATTAAGGGAGGATGAGAGATTAGTCACTGGGCAGAGGATGAGCATGACTTCAACATCAGTCCCTAATCAGGAGCAAAATCATCCAGATTGGGTCATCCTAGAGAGTAGGTAATCCCTCAACATGGAGGAACCAGAAAGTTCCCTCACTTAAAAAAAAATTCTCCCTGGAGACCAACCTCCAAAACTCTTCAGCGTTTCTTTACTCTAGTTTAAGGCATTGAATTTCTAATAAGTAAAAGGCAAATACTTCTTGGAGGTGCAATACATTAGCTGTGATCAATACAAATTAGCTTCTTTTGAACAGGCAGCTGGGTGAGAATGAATACTTGACACTAGTATGGGAGAGAGTTTTGGATCATACAGAGCTCTTAAGAAAGCTACATGACAGCAAAAGAGCATTGGGCGATTGGACCAAGGGGAATCTATTGGGAGGAGAGGAGGCCACAGACTAGTTTCACATTTTGCCAAAGGCCAGACTGCTTCCAGACAAACAAAACAGACAAATTACTGCCTTATTATAATAATTCTACACACTTTTCCTAAAGATGTTCTTAGGATTGGAATCATTTTTATCTTTAGCTCAGCAATATCAGGCAGGCTTTAAATGTAAAAAAAAAATCTGATGTGTATTAGAAGAAAATGTGAGTGAATATTTTTTTATATTCTTGAGTGGGAAAGGATTTTCTAAACATGGCACAGAACACAAAACCATAACATAAGACTAATAAATTTGACAGTCCAAAAATAAATAAAGAAATTTACGGCACTGAAGTAACCACAAAGTCAAAAATAAACTATGACTTAAAGCCAAAATATATGGATAACTCTTCCAACTCAATAATCAAACAACAAATAACCCAATTTTAAAATGGGGAGAGAGAGACTCAGTTTCCAGTCAGGCATATGAGGAGCTTGGAAGTCATCACTCCATCCTAACAGGTAAAAAGCTGACCAAACTGAAAAATAAAAAACTCTTTTAGATGTATCAGAGAAATGAGGTCACAGAGCAAACCACTGCCCCAAAACTGGAGAGACTAACATGCAAATACAGAGATTCACAACTTATTGGAGCAGGACCCATAAGCAGAAACCCACATGGGAACCATTACTAGAGTATGAAAACCTGTACAAACTGCTGGAGGCTCAAGTGTGGATGAGTCTAAGAGTTAAAAACTCCAGAAGGGCCCAGTCATAGGGGAACCCCCACACTTTGTGAGTTATACTTTCAGAAGCTCTAACAGGTTCTCACAGTGAGTATCTGACAAAAATCCTCTAGAGCTTCCAGCAGGAGGAAAAAAGTAAACCATGTTTTAAAATAAGCCAGAAGGCTCTGTTCTTCTTAACAAGGCCTGCCTTCAAAAGAAACTATTTCACCAGCACATAACCTATTGGAGTCTTATCAGAGTCTAACCAACCCAGGAGAAGGCAAAACCTCAACTCCTGCCCACTCTAGACATTCTGTACCACTTAAGGGGGAACAAAACTGAGAAGCACTTGTGAAGTTCACAGCCCAGAGCATAGGCTCACTAAAAGCCTGAGACCTCAACATAGTTCCATAGAACATTTCCCCTCCCCTCACACCTTATCACCACACCACTAAAAGCCTATTAATCAGAGATCCTTTTAACCAATATGTCATGTTCAGCTTTCAGCAAAAAATTACAAGGCATACTAAACAGCAAAAACAAACAAACAAACCCCCAACACACACACAGTTTGAAGAGACAGAACAAGCATCAGAACCAGACTCAGATGACAGGGATGTTGGAATTCATAAACCAGGAATTTAAAACAACTATGATTGATATGGTAAGTGCCCTAATAGAAAATGCAGACAACATGCAAGACCAAGTGGATAATGTAAGCAGAGAAATAAAAATTTTAAGAAAGAATCAAAAGAAAATGCTAGAGGTCAAAAACATTGTGACAGAAATGAAGAATGCCTTTTTCATGGGCTCATTAGTGTACTGGACAAGGCTGAAAAAAGAATCTCTGAATTTGAAAATATCTCAACAGAAATTTCTAAAACTGAAAATCAAAAGGGAAAAAAGGCTGAGAAAAAGAACAGACTATCCAAGTACTGTGGGACATTTACAAAAGGTGTAATATATGTGTAATAGGACAATCAGAAGAAGGAAGAGAAAGGAACAGAAGAAATATTTTAAGCAATAATGACTCAGAATTTCCCCCAAATTAATACCAGACATCAAACTACAGATCCAGGAAGTTCAGAGAACACCAAGTAGGATAAATGCCAAAAAACTACACTTAGGCATATCATATTCAAACTACAGAAAATCAAAGATAAAGAAAAAATCTTGAAATAAGCCAGAAAGGGGGAAAAAAAAACTTATCTATGGAAGGACAAGATAGGAATTACATCCAACTTCTCAGAAACCGTGCAAGCAAGAAAAGTTGAGTGAAATATGTAAGGTATTGGGAGAAAAAAAAAAGTAACCTAATATTTTATACCTTGAAATCATCCTTCAAAAGTAAAAGAGAAATAAAAACTTAATCAAACATACAAACTTAATCAGACATACAAACATTAAGAGAATTTTATGCCAGTAGACCAGTCTCACATGAAATGTTAAAAGAAGTTCTTCAGAGAAGGAAAATGATATAGGTCAGATACTTAGATCTACGTAAAGAAAGGAAGAGCACTGAAGAAGGAATAAGTGAAAGTAAAATAAAAGCTTTTCTTCTTCTTACTCTTAATTGATCTAACAGTTTACAGTTTGTTCAAAATATTAATAGCAACAATATATTCCATTATATGTAGCTTACACATACTTTGGAATGTTTATATAAATGAAATGGATGACAAGCAATGATACAAAGGACAGGAGGAGGGAATTAGGATTATTTTGTTATTAGAAAGTATTCACACTACCTATGAAGTGGTATAGTGTTATCTGAAAGTGAACTTGGATTAGTTGTAAATGTATACTGCAAACTCTAGGGTAACCACTATGAAAAATGTAAGAAGTATAACTGATATGCTAAGAAAGAAAACAGAATCATATAGAATTCTCCAATAAAACCACACAAGCCATATAAAATGTAGAAGACAAAAAGAAAAACAGCAACAAATAGAAAACATTAATAAATATGGTAGATATCAATCCAGCTATATCAATAATCACTTTAAATATCAGTGGTCAAAATACACAATTAAAAGGCAGAAATTGTCAAGGGAGATCAAAAAACCGAAGACCCAACTATATACGGTCTACAAGAAACCCACTTTAAATATAAAGCTACATATAGGTTAAAAGTAAAGGAATGAAGATATATGAAAAGTTTCTCAACATTATACACCATTAGGGAATTGCTAACTAAAGCGACAATGAGATTCTGCTACTACACACCTATTAGAATGGGCCAAAATCCAAAATATTAACAATACCAAATGCTGGCTAGAAAATTGAGCAACAGGAATTCTTATTCATGGCTTGTGGGAATGCAAAAAGCTACAGCCAACTTTGTAAAACAGTTTGGCAATTTTTTACAAAATTAAGCATATTCTTACCATATGACCCAGCAGTTGTGCTCCTTGGTATCTACCCCAAGGAGTTTAAAGCTTATGTCCACACAAAAACCTGCACAAATATTTATAGCAGCTTTGTTCATAATTGCCAACACTTGTAAGCAACCAAGATAACTTTCAGTAGTTGAATGGATATACTGGTATATCCAGACAATGGAATATTATCCACCACTTTAGAGGGGAAAAAAAGAGCTAATAAGCCACGAAAAGACATGGAGGAGTCTTAAATGGATATTACTAAGTGAAAGAAGCTAATCTGAAAAGACAAAATACTGTGTTTCCAACCATGTGACATTCTGGAGAGGGAAAATTATGGAGACAGTAAAAAGATCAGTGACTTCCAGGTGTTAGGGGAGAGGGTGGGATGAACAGGCAGAGCACGAAGGATTTCTATGGCAATCAAACTATTGTGCATAATACTAAAATGGTAGATATATGTCAGTGTACATTTGTCCAAACCCATAGAATATACAACACCAAGAGTGAACCCTAATGTAA